>NC_136391.1:16497200-16734700 GCF_965140285.1 Lepidochelys kempii
GTGTGCATCTTCTAAAATGTATTTTTCCCTCATGCTTGTAAAAGATGATGATTTCATACCATATATACTGGCAATTTTTAAAGTAGGAAAAAACATTATAATAGAATAAGGTGACAAGGAACAGAGAGAAAAATCAACAAAAAGAAAATCCTCTCCATTTTTCTAATGTTTAACTCTAAAAATCCTTCATAAATTCTCTTTAAACCTTCAACAACAGAAAATTCACCATTCTGCTGATGCTATCAAAAAATTCACCCAAAGAGGCTCTCTTTAAAAGAAAATGTTATAAGGGAAGGAAGTGGGGAAAATGTAATGGAACATTTCCTACTAATTAAACATAGCTTCATTAGTGTGATGGTATAATGTCCACTTGGCCTTATTAATTGATTTAGCTTTGAAATGCTTAGGTCTTCATCACTGATTGCCACAATGACATCCAATTAAAAGCAAACTTAAAATACATTTTCAAAAACAACAACCACCCGAAAATTATTTTAATGCAGACAAATGCAAGAGCTTTCTGTAATACCTCTGTGATTTCTAATGTTGCTATTAATTTTTAATACAGTCTTTAAATTCCAATGACTCGAGTCACTAAGGAATTCTAAAGTACCTACAATCCTCAACCAAACAAGGAATGCTTTCATCTCCTTGCCTCAGAATCGTGAAGTATAAACTCCAAACCTCTGTGCAGAAGGAATTTTTTAAAAGAAGAGTGTATTTCTCAGGATGATGATGCTCTACCAAAGAGCAGCTCAGTTCCTTTGTGTTAAGAGACCAACAGCCCTTCTTACAATATTTCAAAGCAGCAGCTGTGACTTTGAAACTAGGGATTTATTCTGGCCACCTGCTTTAAAATTAACCAAAATAAACAAATTGGGATGGTCCAGAGTCATACCCACAGGATGGAACGACAGCACAGGTCATTTCATGTTAGAGTGTCAGATCCTGCAGATCACTGATTTCAGTGTGTTGTTGTCTCTGTGAGGACTTCTGGATCATGCCTGAAATGCAAATCTAACTAACTGGTTTTTAAGGACGAGCTTGAGATGTCCTTACTCATGATGAGTAATACCTCACTCCACAAGTAGTCCCCCACTAGCTTCAATTGGAGCACTCCTGGCATAAAGTACCGTGCGTTATCACATTCTGACCCTAAATATTTTGTTTGCTTTAGTAGTAAACATTTTTGTAAGTTATTTAACTTCTGTAGCAACAAAGATAAAATAGTAATCAAAATTTTAAACCCTTGTGCTTTTCAACATCATTAGCCAATTTGTTCTGGTCTGAAAAGTTGTATCAATGCGGTAAAAATGGCATCCAACAGTGTTAACTGTTGCTTCAGTGGAACATCAGAATGTCCCTCACTACACAGCTGACCCAGCACAATACATATCAGTTCATCTACATAGATATCTCCAGGCCTGATCCTACTCCCATTAAAGTCACTTGATTTCAATGGGAGTTGGATCCAACCCACAGTTCATAATGACTCAGTTGCCTATTGGCTAGTGTCAGCCTTTTTTAAAAACACATTAATATTAAAAAGAAAAGGAGGACTTGTGGCACCTTAGAGACTAACCAATTTATTTGAGCATAAGCTTATGTGAGCTAGAGCTCACTTCATCGGATCCTCACTTCATTTCTTTTTGCGAATACAGACGAACACGGCTGTTACTCTGAAACCTGACATTAATATTAAGTTATTTCAGAAACAGATTGCAAGGAAAATGTAACGGATTTCACACCCCCAAACTCTCTTTCCAAACTACAAAAGAAAAAGCAACATTTAAAAATAAATACTCAGATTTCTAAAAGTCAATTTAAAGAAAATGTTACTAGAAAAAGCAGGCTAGTGGCAGAGGATTTTCCATTTTCTACTCGCTTGCGGCTTGCTCACTCATTGCACACTGCCCATTTGCAGATAAAACTTTGACTAAAGTAACCAAATGTAACATTAACAGAGCCGAAGCGGGAATGTGCACAGTTCTCTCAGTGACGACTGGCAAAGAACCCACTCCTTCAGCTTTAACTTCAGGAAGAGGCTCTGGAATTGAAAAGGCTGCTGTGTGTTTGTTTTTGTTTTCCCTTTTTTTTTTTTTTTTTTTTTTTTTTATAAATTACTCTTCCGTTTGATGTCTATTCTAGCTCTCTTTTTTAAAAAAAGACACACATCAGGTTAAGATGAAAACTGCCCACACGACAAGTTTGTGTTTACAAGCTTAACAGCAAGTTTCATTTGAACACAGGTCAATGCGGCTCTAAGAAAACATCACATACCAAAAATCACACATGGTTAGAACACATCGACACGAGCAGAGAGGAATTGTGGACTCAGTCCGTGAGGCACCGAGCCAGTCTGAGAAGCCCTTTGAAGTTAGAAAAACATCCTCTGGTCAGAGCACATTTGTGAAGCCGTGGGACAGGCGCTTTAAACAACATTCACTCTGAGATCACCTGCGGTGTACTGGTGGATAGGCGCCTGTGTAACTTTAACAACATAACCCTTTATACTCCAACAAAATCACTCTCTCCAAACTATATCATATCAACAGTATACAGTCAAAAGTATTGCATGGCAATCCCTGGATCATGCAGCTCTCTCTAGAACATCATTTCAGGAGTTTCACTAAGGTATGTAAAGTTTGTGCAAAACTTACTGGTGAACAGAACTTCATTAATGGATGAAAAACACTGTTTTATCATCAGTCAAGATGGCAACAACTGAGGAACTTGGAGAAGCATGGGGGTTCACCAGTATGGCCAATGGAAATCCATGCTGCATCAAACCTAGGATAAAGGTCAGCTTTCTAGCCCCTGGAGAAGTTGCACCCAAATACCATGGGGATCACATTTTGTTTTGGCATTATTTTAATGACTCGGCTATTTGCAGCCAAAATCTTTTCTTCTTTTCCTCCTCTCCATAGCCAGAAGCTGAGCCCAAGCATCAGAAGAACCTCTTTCGAGCACTGGTCTTGCAAACTGAGCCTTGTCTGCAGACCTCTGTGCCTCCACCACACGTGGAAGCCCCACAAACTTCAGTGGCATGCTGCTCAGTTGTAAGAATTTCCCCACATGAATTGGCTTGCAGGGTTGGAGCCTTGAAGTGGCAATTCCATTGAATTCGGTCAACTGCCCCCTTGCCCCTTCACTTTTTAAAACTAAGACAGCTTTATCCTTCTGGCCGAAATTCTGCCCTTAACCATGCCTGAACAGGTCCCCCTCAAATCAGTGCATCTGCACAAAGAAAAGGAGTACTTGTGGCACCTTAGAGACTAATCAATTTATTTGAGCATGAGCTTTCGTGAGCTACAGCTCACTTCATCGGACAACTGAAGGCAGAATCTGGCCTACAAGTTATTCTAGAAAAACACTGCAATTTGAGAAGACAACTAATTTTTGCCTTTCTATTTATCGTGGGTATAACCAAACCACAACCTTTTTGCAGAGCTCCTCTTGATGCTGATGGAAGCGCTGACTCTGCAGTAATGATAAGATAGGGCTCTCCTTCCTTGGTTTTAATATGCACTTAAGAGTATGAAATTAAGGTTTTTCTTATCTACCAATCTGGCCCTTCTCCATTTGGGAAGCGCTCTGTCCTGTCCCGTCCATCCCTGCCTTCTGCCTCCCCCCCCTCCCCCCGCAAAGAGGTGAAATTAACAGCTTTTTGTGTTTCAGTTCCTTGGTTGTGCACCAGTATTATAGAGGTTGCCATCAGAAAGGTTTCAGAGTAGCAGCCGTGTTAGTCTGTATCCGCAAAAAGAAAAGGCACCTTAGAGACTAACAAATTTATTTGAGCATAAGCTTTTGTGAGCTACAGCCCACTTCATCGGATGCATTCAGTGGAAAATACAGTGGGGAGATTTATAAAGACAGAGAACATGAACCAATGGGTGTTACCATACACACTGTAAGAGAGTGATCAGATAAGGTGAGCTATTACCAGCAGGAGAGTGGGGAGGGGACCTTTTGTAGTGATAATCAAGGTGGGCCATTTCCAGCAGTTGACAAGAACGTCTGAGGAACAGTGGGGGGGAGAATAAACATGGGGAAATAGTTTTACTTTGTGTAATGACCCATCAACTTCCAGTCTTTATTCAAGCCTAAGTTAATTCTATCCAGTTTGCAAATTAATTCCAATTCAACAGTCTCTCCTTGGAGTCTGTTTTTGAAGTTTAATTTGTTGAAGAATTGCCACTTTTAGGTCTGTTACTGAGTGACCAAAGAGATTGAAGTGTTCTCTGACTGGTTTTTGAATGTTATAATTCTTGACGTCTGATTTGTGTCCATTTATTCTTTTATATAGAGACTGTCCAGTTTGGCCAATGTACAGGGCAGAGGGGCATTAGCACATGATGGCATATATCACATTGGTAGATGTACAGGTGAACGAGCCTCTGATAGTGTGGCTGATATGATTAGGCCCTATGATGGTGTCCCCTGAATAGAAATGTGGATACAGTTGGCAACAGGCTTTGTTGCAAGGATAGGTTCCTGGGTTAGTGGTTCTGTTGTGTGGTTGCTGGTGAGTATTTGCTTCAGGTTGGGGGGGCTGTCTGTAAGCAAGGACAGGCCTGTCTCCCAAGATCTGTGAGAGTGATGGGTCATCCTTCAGGATAGGTTGTAGATCCTTGGTGATGCACTGGAGAGGTTTTAGTTGGGGGCTGAAAGTGATGGCTAGTGGCAATCTGTTATTTTCTTTGTTGGACCTGTCCTGTAGTAGGTGACTTCTGGGTACTCTTCTGGCTCTGTCAATCTGTTTCTTCACTTAAGCAGGTGGGTATTGTAGTTTTAAGAATGCTAGACAGAGATCTTGTAGGTGTTTGTCTCTGTCTGAGGGGTTGGAGCAAATGTGGTTGCATCGCAGAGCTTGGCTGTAGACAATGGATCATGTGGTGTGGTCTGGATGAAAGCTGGAGGCATGTAGGTAGGCATAGCGATCAGTAGGTTTCCGGTATAGGGTGGTGTTTATGTGACCATTGCTTATTAGCACCGTAGTGTCCAGGAAGCGGATCTCTTGTGTTGACTGGTCCAGGCTGAGGTTGATGGTGGGATGGAAATTGTTGAAATCATGGTGGAATTCCTCAAGGGCTTCTTTTCCATGGGTCCAGATGATGAAGATGTCATCAGTGTAGCGCAAGTAGAGTAGGGGTATTAGGGAACGAGAGCTGATGAAGCGTTGTTCTAAGTCAGCCATAAAAATGTTGGCATACTGTGGGGCCATGCGGGTACCCATAGCAGTGCCGCTGATTTGAAGGTATACATTGTCCCCAAATGTGAAATAGTTATGGGTGAGGACAAAATCACAAAGTTCAGCCACCAGGTTTGCCGTGACATTATCGGGGATAGTGTTCCTGACAGCTTGTAGTCCATCTTTGTGTGGAATGTTGGTGTAGAGGGCTTCTACATCAGAAACGTCTAACACATGGAATAGGGTCAAAGAACAGCTACTGCTATGGAACTAGAAGGGACCTCACAATATATTTGTGGTTACCAAAAGACATTTCTTATTGTTTGCTGTTAAGTTATTGCCCCATCCAAGGTGCTCCTCACTGCAGTATCTTTAATTCCATAGTGCCCGTCGTTCCAGTTCTGGGCCTCTTGGCAAGAATCAGAGGGTGCCACAGGTGAGGAATAAGTTGTATTGGCAGAGATGTACTTTGGGCATGAACTGTGTGTTGTATGCGCATAGGCTAAGCGCTGGCAGAGCTTGCATTTCCCCTGTCCTTATTAAGGGCTAAATACTACCTCTGGATAAGAGCACGGGGCAGCCATGGCATTCAAAGGACATTTAATAACCTAAGTCTGCCCTGTGCTTGCTGTTAGTTAAGCACTTTCACAAGCATCTGTTTCATCCAAATGAAAATAAATTACAAAAAAAAAACCCAAACCCACCCACTCCGCCGCCCCCCAAAAAAACCCCAAACAGTTAAACCAACCATCTTGAAATGACTAGGGGTGTAAAGTCTGATGATCACATTCTGGATAATCACATTCTGCCTCCTTATAATCCCCCATGCAGTCTCAAATGGATACAGTATTCTTCCTCAACTGTTGTGTTTAAAGTGTCTGCTGCTGTGTAGCTGCCATGCTTCAATCCATCAATGGCTGCATTTCCATGGTAGGTGAGAGGCCACCTATAATAGTTCCAGTAGTAATAATAGGAAAAATTTGCTACCCAATTTTCTATGGCCTGGTCTACACTACAGCTGCCAGTTGATCTAAACTGCGCAATTTGTGTTACGTTAGTAGTGTAACTCAAGTCAACGTAGCTTAGACCTACTTACCACAGGCTCCACACTACACTATGTCAATGGGAGATGCTCTGCCCCTGACATTGCTTCCACCTCTTGTTGAAGTGGAGTACAGAAATCGATGAGAGAGCGCTCTCTCATCGACTGAGCATGTCTTCACTCGACCCGCTAAATCCATGCCGCTGCAGTGCCGATTTAGCTCCGTAGTGAAGACAAGCCCTATGTCACATATTAGTCCAGAGCAAAACGGTTAGTATGTGTCTTCAATCAGCCATGAACAACCCCATTTAAAAAAAAATGTTTATTACGTAAAGGTGGGTGTGACTCATAATGGAATCATATAATAGAGCTCACTGGACTTAAAAATTTTTAAAAAGTCAACCTCCAAACCATTAAAAACAGGGATGTGATGTACCAATGGGCTGCTCCCACTGCACTAAATAATACCGTAGCTAAAAGCCCTATTCCTGATCATCTATGAGAATATAAACTGCAATGTAATTGCCAAAATCCTTACTGAACTCTCAGAGAAGAGTGACTGAGTAAACTGCCATGATTGAGAGGAGAAACGCTGCCACTACAGGATTAGTGCAATCCCTGGTGGATGAACAAGCCGTTAGTCTGGCCATTTTACTCCTCCATCCTCACCAGCTGACACTGCAACGAACCTGATCCAAAGCCCACAGAACTCAATGAAGTTCCTATTAACTTCCGTGGGTTTTGGATCAATCCTTAAGGGTGTAGGAAAATAATGTGGAGGTTTTACAGATTATGTAAATAAGACTTGCTCAACCCCCAAAGTTACTTAAAAATAAAACTATCCAAATATTTTATTTAAGGCATCTTAAAGACTGCTTTAATACATGCATCCATATTAGGAACAAACCCTTGTACATAAGCTTTACATAAATAAAAAATAGTTTAAACTGAGATAACCTGTAACATTTACCTTCAAAACAAAATTAAATATTCGGCATGACTAAATGGGGGACAGTATTTCCATGGGAAAATATCAAATTATTATTTATTTTTCTGTAAGTACTTGTTTTGAAAAGTATTTCCTCCCCACCTGGTCTTAGGCTAAAAGCCACAGTCTGCATTTAAACAGTGTGTACACTTTAGAAAACTATGAAACTTCTTTTTTTAAAAGCAGAAGCATATGAAATTATTTCATCCACTTTTCATATAGAAAGTCTACAGCTGACCATAAAGAAATAGGCAGGCTCCCAGTATAAACTTGCTAGGATTACATCAAAGACCTTCCTCTAGGATTAGATGATTGATTTCTTCAATGCTTTTTAGAATTTCTTCCAGGATATTTTGGGTTATTGCCTTAGACCTTGCTCAGCTGGAATGACAGATATTCTCCTTGCTAGATTGTGATGTTCTCTCTTTTAGGGGAGAGAGTGTCTGCAGCACATACACACGTACACTATGTGAACAGGGAGAGACAGAGAAAGACTTGGAAAGTTCACAAACAAAATTTTTATTTATTGTTTTAAAAAGAGAGAGGTTTATAATGGAAACAGTGACACAGGCTTAACCACAGCATCTTATGCAATCCACAGATTGCCTTTTACTCTAGGATCTCAGGATCCTGTGTTCCTTGCTTAGGAAAACCTCTCACTGAAGTCAATACGAGATTTTCCTGGACAAAGAGTTCAGGATCGAGGCGCTATATAGGCACTTGTGCGCCACATGGCACTTTTGCATAAGACTTAGTTTTACACGCACTATCCTTTTTACTTATCTCTTGGTTCCTTTTCCCTGCATAATTAACCCTGGTGGAAATATAGACATTTTCAGCCAGGACAACAAGAAATAGCTGAGACCTTAGCTACCACCATCATCTCTTTGGAGAATCAGACAGCAAACTATTTCTGAGGGCACCTAAAACGCCCTCCTGCATCCCTCTTCCTCCCCCGAGACAAATCTGTCACCTGGGTACCACACATAAGTCACATGAGACTGTGGATCAAAAGATCCAAGTCTGCTCCAAAATCCCATTCCTCCTGCAAGACAATACTTTGTACTCTTACTTCCCTACTGAGATTATCCCCTTATTTTATACCTCACAGCATGTGTGGCTGCACCCAAGATCAAACACTCATGCATGATTTTCTTCCACTGATCTTGAGTCACAGAGTTATACTTTAATGGGAACCTCAATATACTTAATCCTTTAAAGCTGCCACGCTAACAGCCCCAAATGCATTAAATTCCATCATAAGCACAAAACACAAAGTATTTCTCGGGGATGGACAGCACATAGACTGTGCTGACCACATGCCAATCCATCTAAGATCTAACATTACACATGCTGTGTACATTTGCTAGACTGAAGCCCAAGGTTAGTTGGCAGAAAATCTAGGCACTTTAGAAGTTTTATAAATTAAATTCTGTTCAGAATAAAAGCAGTCCCCTCTCCATACTTCAGAGGAGATCCACGGATTCACAAGGGACTCTCATGGCAAGTGACACAGTGGGTGGATGCTTCTAGTGACCGGCTTTAAATCCAAAGTCGGTAACATCCAAAAACGAGTTTGATGGTCTTGCCATCATAATACAATTCAATCTCTTTAAAAATAAGACACAGCCTAGCCCATTTCAGTATGATTTGCATATTGGCACTCTTCCGGAGAAGGCATTGATCCAAACAACAAGGGTACCAGGGCCAGTCTAGAGGCTAGATGGTTGTGGAAAAGCATAGATGACACTGTACCAAATATTTCAAAGGGGGCTGCTTTCTGTGTCCATATTTTTTTTTAAATGTACCTTCATCAACTTCAGCTATAAACTGCCACTTATCTGAGCACATAAGTCAGTAAATTCATATGTACATTTTAGTTTGTGCATATAGTTACCCCCTTGCATTAGCAGATAGGACTGAATTTACACATGGAGTCAAAAAGGCATCATTTTCCCATAGTCACTTTTCAGAGCTGAAGTGTACCTTAATATATACCACAAAGTCTGAGACTCTTAGTCTGTGTGTTCAAAGTAACAGGTACTTTCACTCAGCACAAATGACAGGGAGAGTGGGGAAGAGAGGTGACATATTACAAAGAATTGCTCCAAATATTTCTTACATTTCAACATCTGCCATTTACTTTTCTACCAACTTCGGACGCTAACATTCATGAAGCTTAGCCCATCCACAAGAATTTCTATAAAGGCCAACTGGTGGGAGGTGCACCGACTGCACATTCTGATTTGTTTTAAAAATCACTGAACAACAATTCCCTTCCTTCAGAATAAAATCAACCCTTACACAGTTTCAATACTCAAGGACTCCTCTTTCCTCTGTTCCTAACCCAGTTCAAAAGCAACCATTCAAGTCAACCGAGATCATCTTCTGAGGGATGCCTACAAGTATCCACTTACTTGGCTCCTCCGGGGTCTTATTATAGATCTTAAAAAAAAACTTACAGCGGAACCGTCTGTTAATGAACTCTAGTGTAAAGAACATTTCCATATGTCCAGAATGTAACAAATTTCTCATCTTTGTTGTAAGCAGGAACTTTTAGTATAAAAGCCTGGAAAAAATTATTTACATTTAAGACAATATGGAATATAACACATCATTGTTCTATTTCATCCTAATTTACAGAGGAAGAGAATGTATTCCATAAAACAGCCCGCCTTTCATGAGAAATAAGCTTGCATAAAGCCAGGAGGTGCTATCTGTTACTGGAAAGCCTAAGTGACATAACCTTCCCATGTCACTCAGATTTAGACCTCCTTCAGCTACTAAACAGGGCATATTTCATCATTATAAACATCAATCTCAGTAACTCCAACTTTCATATTTTTCATTGTCTGAAGAGATCAAATAAATTGATTTAACAAGGTTTGTTTGCAGAGACTTCATGGGCCATTTAGCTTTCCAATCAACATCCCAAATTGACAGTGCACCACATTTAATCTAAAGTATCTTTGAAACAAGCCCAGATGAAATGAAGATCATCTCCCATCTACCTCCTCCATATTGCTCAAGCAAGTCAACTTTCTAATTTCATAACACAAAATATTTAATTTATGATTTTCTTCATATGTCAATTTAACCTCCGGCACATAGCTTTGAAACCATGTAAGGACGTCTAACACTTTCCATATGGCTGCTGCATTGTGGCTTTTAATTGTACCAACTGGTATCATTCAAGGATAATTCCCCTGGAATCCAGCTTTCTGCTATAGTACTGGCCAATTCACTAATCTCATCACCATGGCACTACTACTTTCAGAGCTTCTTTGATTGTTAGTGTTCATAGTGTAATTTTCCCAAACCAGCACTGTCAAGATGTACCACGTGCACCAGTAATTAAACTGTCTTGGTTTGTTGGCACCAAAATCTCAACAGTACTTAGGGCTTTTCTCTCCTATCTCTTTCACTGCAAAATTTGGGTGAATTTGTTTTGGTCTACTACACCTGATGCATGCAAAATTAACAATTATCCAAACCCTAGCAATACCTAGAACCGATAAACCCATTGTTAATTTTAACCAGGTTTCCATAAGTCAATATAGTATATTAGTTACAAAATGCCAACAATGAGGTAGACTATGTGCATACTTGACAGGAGGCAAGTTAAAAGAAAAAAGAACATTTTAAGTAGTCACACAGCAATATGGCAGACAGATAAATTATCCAATAGATATATACTTGTATTGCTACCATGACAAGAAAAGGTCAGCCTCTCAAAACAGAGTTCTGCTCATGAGATGGTCTCCAAAAATATTGCTAACTAGTGTTTAAAATTTAACTCTACCATTTTAATGGCCTTGAAGGCAATGTGAATGTGGACAATAAATCATAAAATGATTTTTAAGGAATTGTGTTTTCATTCAGCACACATGACCTATCTACATGTGTGCTTTACAGACTATATCTGTGTACATATACACACGCATGCTTAAACACACTATTAAACAGATCAATCTTTTTTAAAAGAAAGATCCTGTTAGAAGAGAATGGAAGCTGACACTTTGCGGTCTATTCTCTTCTCAAACAATGCATGGAATGCCCATTAATGTCAATGGAAGTTACAGGCATAGAACATATGGAAAGCATGCCCCAGTCTTAAAGCCAGTGATATCTCTTAGTATTACATTCTGTACTGCTCCCAGCCAGGGGGGGTGCAATCCCACTGATGTCAAGAGAGTGGAACATGCAAATCAAGAGCTGTATAAAGTCCTAACAATATACCGATACCTAAAGTCTTTCCTAGTTTTCCCATCATGGTAACTTCCAACTTGGCTCAGTGGGTACCAGTTTGTTTCGGACTCATACAGGCAATTAAAAATGACAGATTTTTCAACCCAGAACTCCGATTTTGATGAGACACTCTAGTAAGAAACTAGTAAAATTTGTTATGGCTTTGAAGATAAAAGTAAATTGAATTAAGCAAATGCTATATTTAAAAATTTCCCCTCTAGCACAAAGCCGCTTTTTAGTTTTAAAAAAAAATTCAAATAATGGTGGTTTGCAGAAATAGTTTGTAAAAATAAACAAGATGAATAAATGAAATCTGTTAAAGGATAATCCGCTCAGTGACAGGAAGCTTTTCCCTTTTTCTCCAGCCTCAAGTTAACTCCTTCATAAGGTAGCAACAAACATGTATTCTACTTCCCTAAAAGGCTTTGTAATGTACAACCCCATTTCAATTAAGTGGTTTCAATTAACATTAAAAACAGACGATAAACTCAAGCCATCATACTTTTCAAGGATGCCACAAAATTGCTTTTTCCTTTAATTCAGTGTCACGGACCAGGATGGCTGCAAATTAACCCCAGCTTACACAGTAATCAAAAAATGTAGAGCACAGCAGCCCCTTCTGGGCAGGTGTCAATGCTTTAATAAGATCAGAGCTCTTATCCCAGAAGAGAAGGCTGTTTACACACCACTTTACCCTTGTTCGTGCCTTCACCCAACAACAATTTACTACTACGACAGCCTTCTCAGATGACTGATGCATTTGGCAATAGCTGGACACTAATTAGTTTTCTCCTCATGACTGTTGGCGGGGGGGGGGGGGGAGGCGGGGGGTGGAGGAGGATCAGCTGAGCAAAGCTTGTTCCAATCAGGAAACACTCTAAATTACAGTTCAGTAATAGAACAGCTTTTGAATTTTTGAACCATGCTTCTGTCAAAAAGTTCAAGATTCAGTGTACACAAATATTTCCCTCAACTGGTTTATGAAACTCATCCATGTACATTCAATCTTATATTTTAAGTGAACATACTAAACTTTATTTAGCTAATTTACTCATTCCTTGTTGCTTTAAAACAGCTACATTAGTATCAACTTCCCTGGAAGACAGAAGTGAAGCCCATTTTAGTGGCCCTGTTCTTGAGAAAACAGCCTACAACTGGTTTATATCCTGATTTATATGTAATGTATTGTCAGGTTACTCTATTATGAACAATTTTTCACCAAGACGATCCAAAACCTCCAAAACTTTGGACCAAGACGATCCAAAACTTCACAGCACAATACTGTTGAGTGCTCTCAACTCTCATCGAAAGCCAAGAGAAGATGCACAAAATTTCACAAAATCAGGCCCAAAACGCTAAACAGATAATCATGATTCTTTTTAGAGATTCCTGAGAAGAGGCTCAATAGTGAACAAAAATATTCCTAGAGCCACTGATTTTTCTCTAATGTAAACTCAATTGGATATTTCCCTGACTCCACACGTTCTCATCTCTTTCTGATCTATTCCTACCACAAACCACAATAGCATATGATTTTTCACTAAAATCATCATTAAAATATGATTTTTTCACTAAAATAGGTTTTAATGGAAAACCAAACTTTCAACCATGGCACAAGCACAAAGAAAAAACTTTGATTGATTCAAGTGTTTGGGTATGTACAATTGTTATGTAGCATTCCATGAAATTGATTATAAATATTAGTCACTTCTACATCTTGAATAAACTAATAACTAAGATGCTAGGCTGCAGTCCACTTGATAGTTCAGGAGAATGGACTAGATGATCTTTTGAGGTTCCTTCTAGCCCTGCATTTCTATGATTCTATGATATCTTGGGATATCGGAGAATCAAAGATAGGTCTCAGAATTGGTCTTGCAACCTTGACTCCATAACCTTTACACACAGCATATCTGTTTCGGCTATACCTCCTTCCATATGACATAAAATTCATATTTTAAGGAACCTTAATGTAACTGTCACAGCCATCTTCCAGCAGGATGCCAATAGCATTAAAGCAATTAACAGGCAATGAGGCCATATATTCAGGGCAGTATCAGGCCACCATTATTTTGAAACATTCTGCACCAAACTACATATTAGGAGGTACAGTCAACACCCTCTATGGAATAGTGCATTCAAGCACATTTCAAATTAACTAATTTTAGAGGACAGTAAAAAGTATGGATAATTTAGCTAATTGCTTAATTAACTAAGAAAAACAATGACTTTTTACTAATATATATAGAGATAAATAAAACTCATGGAGTAAGAGTTTTGCAAGTCTCTCAAAGTATCGTTGAGATTCATAAAACTTATGTTAGAATTTGTGAGGTTTTCCCTGTATTTTAAACTCATGTTTTCTTTTTGTATTCAGTTTAAATTTGAGACTCTCCTTCCTAGACAAACCTGCCCGTTAAGGGTAGAACACACACATCTCAAAAGTTTGACTTGCAAAAGTGGGTTTATCTGAAGAATAATTGTAGGCAGAATTATTATATTCTATTTATTGATACAGATTATGCACACACTGTTTTAAGTAAGAAATTCTTTCTCCCACTGTCATCACATTTTCTCCAACACATAACTCCAAGCCAAACCCTCAAACCAATGGTGGCTAAGAGAGTTTAACAGGGAGCAAAATTAATTTGTCCACTGATAATAAATAACACTTATATAGCATATTACTCCTTTCACCCAGCCTCCAATGATTTCCAAATTATTTATCAATTCTCACAAGAGAAAGGTTTTAAGATTATAGACCCCCAAGCACAAGAGAAAGGTTTTAAGACCCCAACATAGTCTCTTATCCATTCTACATCTCAAACAAGAGGAAAGGTAAAGTCCAGATGTTAAGTAAAAACTGCACCATTTACGACGAAATGTCTCCTCACAAACACAAAAGTTTGCAGGATGTTTGGTGTTGCTGCCCTAACTGTGTTTTCTGACACACATTCCTGCACTGGGAAGCACAGATTCTAGTCTCCTCATCTCTCAGGTTACTCTTCCACTGACCCAGTTTAAGGGTTTGATCCAAAGCACACTGAAATCAGTGGGAGTCTTTCCATACACTTCAGTGAGCTTTGGATGAGATCCTAAAAGAGTAGATGGACAATATTTGAGAATCACGGTCTTCTACTCCCCCATCATTCCCTTGAGTTTCAAGGGACAGCATTAAGAAAGAAACCTACAACCCCACTCTTGCCCAAACTTTACCGGGAGGATTTAGGGTGAATTGGTTACATAGACTTCCCCCAAGCAGCATGTGCACACAGATGAGCTGGGAAGTGACAAGTGGCAAGCTCAAAAACTCCTTAAAAAGAAAATCACCCATGCACTAATAGCGTGACCAAATCAGCAAATAACACTTTTGGAAAGTAAAAAGGCTCTTTCGTGGCTCGGCTCTCCTGAACTCCTATGTCAAAGAGCCACAGCAATAGCTCTCTGCCACAGACAGTCGCTTCTCTTGGTACGTTTTGGGAGCTGGGCGCATTCCAATGGTTTTCTGTTTGTTCCTGTTTGCAGTGGGTTTTGTACTAATCGTCCGGCTAATAAACTAGTGGGCAGGTGCTTGTACTTCTGGCAGGCTCTTATGCCAGAGCAGACTTTGTTCTGGGATTCTAACCTCGTCAAAGGGCCACAAGAGAAGAAGCCACCCACCAGGGCAGCCCCTAAAAGCAGCATCTGGGCAAAGCAGAGCCTCCTCACAGCTGATCCTGGGAAGGGAAGGGAGAAAGGGGCTTGGGCTTTTAGTGTTTGAAGAGGGAAGGGGGAGTGGGGGAGTTTGTGCAGCTTAGACACTGACATACCCTGGTGCTGGAGAGCCTGCAAACAGCCCGGTGCTGGCAGCCTTGCAGGAGTCCCGTACTGCTGCCCCCGCTGCTACCGAAGTATTTCTGCTTCACCATCCAGTCCTCAATCCCTTTCCGAGCTAGAGAGGCGTTCACTGCAAAACTATCACCTAAGGAAAGCACAAGAGACAATGCCACATACTGGAGCAGCACACCCATGCCCTCTGCCTGCCCCAGGGTGGGAGTGCTGGGGGGAGGGGGAAGTGGACCAGCACCTGGGGTATAAACCTGAGCCGGCCACCACAGTCCCACCGAACCCGCCGCAGAAAGTTTGAGGGGAGAGAGAGGGGTAGGGGGATGTGAAAGTTACCAGCAATACAGAGCCATCCCTACCTTCTGGACTTTCTCTCGGTTTACAAACGGCAGCTAGGCAGGTCCATGGGAAAGTGTAGGGGAAAAAAATAATACAGGAAGATCATTAGACACCAGTATAAAAAAATCACAACAAACAACACGCCATCCAAACAAGGGGGAAAGGGCTATGGGAGTAGCAAGTGAAAGGAACTAACCATGTTTCGAGTGAAGTTTCCCCATTTCTCTGCATTGATCTGCAATTGCGATTCATTGGACTGTTTTCAGTGGTGGGTTTTATATATATATATATTTATCTATATATAAAATCCCAACGTTTTTAGAAATCCATGTGCTCCACTTTCCCCCCTGCTAAAGCAAAAGCAAAAATCAAATCTCAGTTCCCCTTCTGCAGCACGGTCCTGCGTTCCTCCTCTCTCTGCTGAAGTCTTTCTCCTCTCTCTTCTCTTTTCCCAAAGACAGAGGCGGTTACAAAAGACCTTACTTCACCCACCAGGGAACATGATTGACACCTCATTGAGATTAGACCACTTGCAGGCAGCCTCTGGATTCCTATTGGACTGAGGCGGCACATGAAAGGGAATAAAGATCCTTTTGGAGTCTCTCAAAAAAAAAAAAAAAAGGAGCAGCAGCAGCTCTAGTGCATTTCACTTCCAGCCAGACACAGGCAGCAGAGCACAGAGCCACAGAGAAAGCCCAGGAAAGGCAAAAGGAGGAGGCCTCTTTCTAATAACTGAAATGTGTTTGCTAAATCCGATGCACTAGTTCATGCAGTTGCAGGGAGGAAACTTTGGGAACGTGCTGCATGCTCGAAAGGTACTCAGATCCCCATCATTCCCCACCCTGAGCTGCAGCTTTCCAAATTTTTCTTCCCCTCAGGGCTGAATGAGGAAAATATACCATCTCTGCCAGCCCCTGGGGTTGCACATTTTAATAAATGGTGTCTATTGAATGTGTTTATTTTTATGTTTTCCTCCGATTGGTCCTGATTCTCTGCCCCAGCCAAAGTGATTTCACTGCAGACATAAGGCAGGGTGGGTAATAAAAGTGGCTTTATGCCAGTTTTGCAGTAAGTAGATATGGGACTAGCTGGGAACTGGAGCAGTCCTTGGTGCAAACTACAACAGCCTCTGGGGCTGCTCTAATTGAGGTTCTGCTGAATCTGCCCTATAAGGCTGACCAGCAGCCCAGAGCAGGCAGGAGTGCAATGTGCTCCAGCAACACACCCTATGCCTCCCTTATATGCCTGTGGCTTCAAAGGGGATTGTGGCAGGGGACAGTTTCACTAGCACTTCAACACTGGGGAAGCACCCATACTCCAGGAGTATTCCATGAGGGGAATAACAGTATTCTTCCAGCTTTGCGGCCAGCTCAAAGGAGCTGTAAGGAACCCCAGAACCAGGACCATCAGCTTTCACAGGACTTGACAGCACTCAGACCTCACAGGATTAACCCATCGGGCTGCAGGACTGGACTCAAATTCCATTTATTAAACATTTTAATTACCCATTACTGTGCTCCCTCCAAAGCTAATGTCTCATTGATCTCTGAGAGTTTTCCCTGCATCAGGACCACAGGTCTGGATACTTCTGCTATATTTTCGCTGTTTAAAAAAAATCTTCATATGAATGAGCTCATACCCCAGAGTAACACACTGCCTTGTTGTCACTGATGCAGAATGCACCCGTACCTGGAAATTTAATACAAATGTATACCTTTTTGTAACTTCTGCAAGTTATCCTTCAGCGTAAAGTTAATTCAGGCACTCAGATACTAAGGTGATGGGCACCATACAACCACATAGCCCTTGATTCTCAATTTCCTAATTTCCAGGAAAGCTGGAGTGTTTTGAAAAGTGCAGATATTCTACAGGTTTAAGGTTCAATCCCTTACTCATGTGCGTCTTTCCTCACACAAGCCATCTCACTGAAACCATTGCTCACATGGGAAAGGTTTTGCAGGTTCAGGTCCAGAGATGTTTCTTAATGGCTTAGAGTGGTGCACAAAAGCCTCAATCAGCCTTAAAAAAAAAAAAAACATAAATCAAACTTTTAAAAAAACCTTCTCTTCCTTTTCCAGTATTTGGGACAGTACTATTGTTTTACAGATACGATACATCAAAAAACTTGCAGTTTTGTGAAGAGAATTTTCAGAGTCATTAAAAACTTATTTCCTTCCTTCTGCTGGTCATTATTTTTTATTTTATGAAAATCACATCTCCCTCGGGATTCTTGTAGTTCAGCTAAGAAAGATAAAAGAGAACAAAGAGAGCAGAGTGATTACTAGTTCAAGTTTTGAGAAAGAAAAAAATTGAGATTTCCAAGAATTTTACTCTACAAACCACTATTCAAACTATACAGGGGTTGGTCCAGATGGGTCCAGGCCAAAAAATTCCAGTCTACATCTGTGTTTTCAAACACTCTGATTTCAGGGGAAACGGGCTTGGAACGCATCTCTATTAGAGAGTCCAAAATGTATGTTGTGAAACTCTGATGTGAAGTGACTCTCCAAATCACAATCACTATCGAGACATTAACTAAAACTTTTAATAGCTGGTTGTTCCCTGGATAATGGAGAGAGAGAGATATTTGCTTTCCAGATTATTTCAACTATTTATCTGTCTAGCAAAGAAAACTCATGAATTGCGATGTTCAGTGATTGCAACAGCATCAATTGCTTGTCAAATAGCCAATAATTTGCATCTCTTTTTGAATCTCTTTCTTTTTATATATTTTAATAATTTATTTGGCCCATATCTTATGTTATGTATTTGTTCCTTTGAAGATTGCTTCTTGTTTTGGGGAGAAGAAGGGGGGGGGGGGAGATTTAGATCAATCAGACTCCTTGGGGCTTGAGACTCACCTGTGAAAATTCTGACAGATATTAAGCAATTTGAAATTATAATATCAGTTCTATTTTCCTCCCAGCTTAGCCTTTTTTCTTAAGCTAAAATCAAACTCTGACTTACTCAGGGTTACAGTGACTATCTACAAAATACATTTCAAAGAAATAAAAGGGCAATTAAAAAAAACGCCCTGCAATATTTTTAAAAGGGACTCTATCCTGCAATGTTCAACTCTTGAAACAAAATGAGGCCCCAGTTCTGCCATGAGCTCAACACAGCTGCACCACAAGTCCTTGCAGAGCCCCCATGACTTCACAAACAGTGTCAGGGTCCATCTGTGCAGACATCATGACAGGGTCAGGGCATTATATATTTGTAACATAATGTATGAGCTTTGCATAATTATTGCTGAAATATGGGACAAAATTCATCCTGTATTGATTTGATAAGGGATATTAGACACTAAGATCTTGATCCTTCAAATTGCTGAGCTACATTATTACAGAACTCAGACTGCATAGGAGGTACTCAGCAACTTGTGGGATCAGGCCCCAAATTATTTTGCCCCTTAAAATAAAGGATAGGTGGCCACCATTGTCAGGGTGGAGTACTAAAGAATGCCTGCTGTTTTCTGGTTGAACTTCATGTATGTCTTTAGATACCTTTGTACTATTCTTCTTAGCCATGGTAACAGCTTCAGGAAACGATCACCTTCCTTTCTCGTGCTCTCTGTTGGTCTCTCTCTTACATACACACACTTCCCTGTATGTGCAGAAAATTTCCAGATGGGGACCTCAGTTGTTTCTAGCTCTATTGTACTTTTGAGGACTCTTTGTTCCATTTAGGAATATAGAAATAAACAAATAAACACAGTAACGTCCTTTCATGTTTTCCCCAAGCATTTGTAAATTGATTTTCATTGCAAACTATCACATTCAAGAGGGCTAGGGTTTCTGTGTCACTTATCAATCCCATCAGCCATAAAATTTGCACTGGAATTCACCTCTTTCAGAAAAAAATGTGTCACAGAATCAGATATTTCTAGCCTGCATGGTTGTGAAGAAAAGTTTGAAAAACATGAATGGAGTATAAATGGAAGCAGTGATAGAAGTGTGACCTACCCCATTCATGTTCACTCTGAAACCTAAAGATGTCAAGCTGGGACATCCTGAAAGCTGAGAATTTGGAGACAGAATAAACTGAATTTTATATGAAATAAATAATATGGGGACTAATACACTGATTGCATTACTAATTTTCATATCTAATTCAATAAAAAAAAATCTCACATTATTAATTTATCTGAACCAGCTGCAGAATTTCTACCATTGCCACAGACCATATGGGACTCTGATTGTGACTCTACCTGAAACTCCAAATGAAATCTCATACTCTGATATGGATCTTTGGTTTCAGATCCATTCAGAAGCCTCTTTTTTACTTACACTTTGAAACTTTTTCCAGCAGAATTAGACACTATGCTTCATGGGCTTTACTTCAAGCTGAGATGTGAACCTCTTACTGTACTGTCATCATTCATGGACAGACTCTACCACTTTTATTTACATAGAGAAGTCCCTTCCTTCACAAATAGGGAACTGTATCAGAATCTGGCCATTAGCTTATATTTATTTTCTGCCAGTTTGTGTTTTATGCTTCATCTGAATATTCTCAAGTATCAAGTGTGCTACTGTATGTTCTACAGTCATACCAGTTCAGGGCTGTGATCTTATTAGAATTCATAAACTAAATAAGACTCAGACTTCACTACCTGCATGGAAGATTTCCACGGAAAATCCAGGTGCTTCAGGAAGATGTGATGATGATTTACTAGGTGGCATTATTCCCTCAGAGTCATTACTGAAGTAATGCTCCAGTGTGGGTCTAGGAGGCACAGAGTTATAAGAGGTTCTATCTTTTGGTTGAGATATTATAAGAAGTCCTGATTAATTATGATCAGTAATGATTTTGCAACAACAGGCTTGTCATATAGGAACATATCATACTGAAAGTAAGGAGTTTCTCGTGAAAAATCTAGGTACATAATATGGTCCATATATGAGGTTGTAAATAAAAAACATATCTGAATGGGGCCTCTAGGCACTGCCACAATACAAATAAGTAATAACAATTATTTTTTAACTACGGAAGGAAAGTATTATATATTCTTTATGGGCTAATTCTTGAGGTCCTCTTTCAGTTTTGGCTCAGGCAAATTCCAATTGACTTCAGTGTCATTTAGCCTGATTATATATATGGTATACAAACTGAATAGGCCCTCAAGATTTGTCTCAGTAGAATTACAATGATCCTCATAACTGCAGGGTCTTTGAGTTACACAAAGCCTTTTGTTTTTTTAATTCGAAGGAGTCAGATGCATGTTAAGTAGTGACATCTAGTAAACTATCAGAGTAAAGTACATCATTCATAAAGCTGTACCAATGATTAAAAGGTCTCTAATTTAACCCAGTGACCCCAGTGGAATTTTTGAAGTATGAAAGCCATGACGTATAGTATTATTCATTGCCTTTTTATTAGTGCTGACTGTGCTACAATCTTGCAGAGTGTATAGAAAACCCTTTTGAATCTAGATACAATGTAAATATGTTGAGGATGGGAAATAAATTTCTCTCACCAAAAAAGTAGTACAGACAATCACACTGGGAATTTATTTTCAATAGACAATAGCACAGTAAAATTAATGCTCATATTTGCAGTCGAAAATTGGATATGTAGGATTGGAAGAAATCATGTCTGTAACGTTTGCGGTTGTTTTAATGCCCCAAGAAAGAGTGCAGTGAAGTGCATCGAAGTGCTAAGGTAAGGCAGCATCACCAATACAACCTGTAAAAAGAGAAGGAGGACTTGTGGCACCTTAGAGACTAACCAATTTATTTGAGCATAAGCTTTCATGAGCTACAGCTCACTTCATCAGATGCATAAAGTGGAAAATGCAGTGAGGATGTTTTATACACACAGACCATGAAAAAATGGGTGTTTATCACTTCAAAAGATGCATCCGATGCAGTGAGCTGTAGCTCACGAAAGCTCATGCTCAAATAAATGTGTTAGTCTCTAAGGTGCCACAAGTAGTCCTTTTCTTTTTGCAGCTACAGACTAACACGGCTGCTACTCTGAATACAACCTGCGTCTATTTTGATTATGTATTTGAACAACAGTTATTTTCGGTCCATAGTTACAGGATATAGGCAAAAATCAGGGCTTGCATAGCGGGGCACATATTGCCAGGTTGCATGTGGCAATGTAAAATAAGACAGCATGAATGGGGTCCAGGCTGACCATGAACCTGAATGCCATCCCAACTAGTATACGCAGCAGATGTGCCTGGAAGGAATGTGGCCTGAATGAAAGGAGGTTCATCAGAGGCAGCAGTCAGTGGCCATGCAGGCTGGTGGAGCGGGGGTGATTGCACCGCGCAGCGCTCCACATTTCCAGCCTGCCTACGGCTTTTCGAAAACCCAAATAAATTACAGGAATCGCTTCTCCTTTATGCACTACTTTGTTGATGTGCTCAAAGAGTTCCAGTGAATTCGTGAGCACCATTTTCATTGAGAAAAATCATGCTGACTTGCCCCATCGTATCAGGTTCATCTTTTTCTATTCAAGTTATGTTTTTAACTATCATTTCAACAATTTTCCCCAGTACTGAAGCCAAGTTCACTTGTCTAATTTCTAGGATCGCCTCTAATTGCTTTTTAAAGCCGGGCACAACATTTACTACCCTCCAGTTCTCTGGTATTATCACTGATTTTAATTGGATATTTTTGTTAGCAGCTCCTCCAATTGATAGTTCCTATAGAAGAGCACTTGACTATATTTAGTCCCATCTCAGGTCCCGGAAACCTGTTGCCCTTTGATTTATCAGTTTGTTGAAATTTTTTAAAGGGACAGCTCAAGAAAGAGTGCACAAGAAACATACTCAGTTACAGGACTGCAGGCTGGGAACAAGCTGCTTTATTCAGCTATATAACAAACAGAGAGGGAAAATACACACCAACAGAACAAGGAAGGGAGGGCTAGAGCACAGTTCCAATCCATAATACTCTGAAGTAACCCAGTCAGCCCCTTGCTGACCACTCTACTACATGCAGCATTCTTCTCTTTAGAGTCCTTGGGCTGAAAAGAGTACCAACAGCTCTACAGATGGTTTCCCTCAGACATCATTTGTGGCAAAGGCTGCTACTCAAAAAGCACACTGTTTCTCTGCAATGTCCTTATCCTCCTTAATTGTCCCTTTACCCCCTGCTTGTGCAGTCAACTCTTCAATTCTCTCACAGGCTTCCTCCTGCTGATATATTTTACCCATTTCTTGTTATTTGACTTTATGTCTTTGTGTATTTGTATTTTGAATTCCTAGCCCTCCTCATTTCCATACATCATTTTATCTGCCATGGTTCATGTGTCTTGCTATCACTCAGATTGGATTTTCACTGAAGGATACATATAGTTGACTTGAATAATCTCTTGAATGGTGCCATTTAACCATATTGGTTTTTTCCCCTGTATCTTCACACCTCCTTTTTTGGTTTGGGTTATGCATGTCTTTTGTGACTATTTCAACTAGCCTCCATAATGAGGCTATGGAGTTTAGATTTCCTCACTTTTGTCTCGCTTCCTCATTTCTTTTTTAAACCTCCCCCTTATTGAAGGTTAATCCAGTCCTCGTCTCAGGCTCGGCCCTAGTGGATAGGTGTCAACATCATGAACACTCTCACTCCAGTGGTTTCTTTACTGGCTGCTTCGGCAGAAATTCAGAGCCCAAGTCTCTCTTTTGGAGTAGGGGGGGAAAGGATGTAAGGGAAGGAGATGCTCCAAGTATTCCTCCGAGACAGAAAAGAGTAAATTGTGCCCTCTTCTGCCATCAAATCCATGTGCGTAAAGTGAGCAGCAACCAGTTTCAGTGAAGGTGGCTGTGCCGTATAAGGAAGAAATCATGTGTACATGTCTAAAGATGCCACTTGCGCAGGACACTCATTCCCAACTCTCAGCTCCACAGCATGAGACAAGTAGAATTCCCCAAGTGCTAAAGGGTTTGTCGTTCCCAAGAGCTGTAGTGGTAGTCAGAAGGATTTGGAGCTGCCCCAGCCAAACACACTCTCACAGCAGAGGTGATCATACAGCACTTAACACTCCACCTTGGGAGCCTTCCAGTCGGCTTCCTCATGACCACAGCACCACAGGAGCCATGTCTCTTAAAACTATTTAATTTATTTTGGTGACCCCCATGAGCTCCGTGGCTGCCTTGGCCAAGGAAGGAAGACTGTTCAGTGACTTCAAACAGTGTTTGTGCAGCAAAAAGATGTCTATCACAGATGAGCACATTCACATTCAGATTCAGGGAAATGCATCCAGAAAGTGCTCATGGCAGTGTGAGTTCTGTGACCTTGCCAGATTGATCCTGGTTCTCTCTAGGATTGTCCCAAATATCTGCAGTCATGCCTGTCCTGGAGGCAGGTCTGAGGTAATCAAAGCTCTTGGTGCATTTGGAGTGCTTTCTTTGAGATAATAGCATTGACCTCGACACTGGTATCCTCCAGTACCTCTTTGCTTGGAGGACGTGGTGCAGCCCCTGTGCAGATGTCAACACTCACCTCACCATATGCAGTAAGCTGAGAGGTAGCAAGATGGTGATAAGGGAAACAAAAAATGCTGTTTGGACACAGATGGGCCATAGGACTCTTCTGGTGCCAAACATCTCTCTATTCCAGAGCAGCAGCAGCCTAGAGACTGTGTCCGGATCTAACGTTCCTACCATTTTTTAAGTAACTGACTAAATCAGCAGATTTTAGTAGGCCCTGGTTGAGGAATCTCATGGGTCCTGGAATTCCTGTCCAATCCCTATCCAGCCCTTGGCGTCTATCTCGGACCACCTGGTAAAGGTGGCATGACATCTCACAACACTCTTCCCGTCAGGAAGATGGCCAAGGAAAAGTCTTCTCTCGGAAGACACCATCAGCTAGCTATCTATCCCATCCCCAATACAAAGGCCAGATGGTGGAGGTGGCCACAGCCAGAGGGAAGACTGGCCAATTACAGGACACTGAGTGCCAAAACTCTGAACGTTGGCAAGGGGATTTCCTTGCCTGAAGGGTTTACCAGTCGATGGTTACAACCCTACATATTGTAGACTACCACATTCTCGTGGGAAAAGGTCAGGCTGAGCTCAGCAAGACAACTCAGCTTTGGCAGAGTCCCTTCCACAAGAGAGACTGTGCACAGGGCCTGGCTAGGTGCACGGTGCGGGTGCAGCCTCTGTTGCAGATAATATGAGGTGCTCTCCTAAGCGGGGGGTCATCTGCAGGTCTGCTTCGTGGAAGGGCTCTGTGTTCCACCAGCAGGAGCTCTAGGACTGTGACAGAACTAGTGGGGATTCTTTTGTAAAAGTTTCCCCAGTGTAAACATGGGCCAAGAGGTTCTAGCCTAAATAACCTGAACTTGCAGTACATCCCACCCATATGACATATTGTGTAAAAAGACCAACTCTTGAGCTCTTTTAAAGCATTTCTCCTTACGTTTTTCTTCTGGAGAGTATTTTGCTGAGATGAAATTTACTAACTACTATTATAATGTGCTGAGAAAGTAGAAAAATAACTTAAGTCAACATCATGTACAGTGTGCTACACATTAAATAAAAAGGGAGGTGAAATAAAAAATAGTGCCATGACTTCAATAATCAGAGTCTTTTTCCTTGAGCATCTAAGAAATGACAAGTGAGAAAGTTTTACTATAGAAGAGGATTTTTATTTGCATTTCTTAACAATAAGGGTGGTTTATACTCCACCTGGTGTCTTTTCTCACATCATCTTTTATGGGCTTCTCTCAGTGACAAGTACCTTTGTGCAAAGGGTTTTTTTCTCTCTCTCTCCCCCCTCTCCAGTTCTAACTCTCTAGCAGGCTTCAGCATACAAACACAATGGAAGCATTGAAAGGAAGACAGTGGGACACCTCCTTTGATCTTGTGTTCTAATAACTTGTGTACGTATGTGTCCAAAAACAATGCTCCAAGGCTTTTCTCCTGAGCGTCTGCTGCTGCCGCCCCAAATGAAAGAATACTCATCACAGGGGCAGTGTAATAGTTAAACTGTATTCAGAAAAATATAGTACAGGAGAGTAGTGTAAACAACAGACTGTAAACTCTGCTAAACGCTTTGATGGCTGAAAACAGCCCGGCTCCTGACAACAGACATAGGTCTGTTCAAAGCAGACACTGGGAGGGTCATCATTAAACCATACAGTTTCTTATTACTTTTCATATCCATTCTGGAAAATACCCATTGCACTCAGACAAAAGAAATGTGGCTTACATTAGGGGAGATGTCTGTTGTTGGAAAATGCAACTGAGCTCCTCCTTATCGGTGCTGCTCACTGGCTTTTTTGTAAGAGCTAGTTCAAACAACAAACCTGGATTGTTTATTTGTTCATTTATTTATTTATGAGGCTCTTTCTAATTAAGAGGATTTGGGGAAAAAACAGCATGAAAAAGGACCAGTTGTGCACAACTGTAGATACAGATAGAGCACAGTGCTTGTGCAAAGCTTCCCTTATGCAAGCAATAATCAGGGGAAGGAGGCAAAAGAGAAAGCTGGCTGCTCAATCAAGGCCCTATTGTTTACATGAGCACGCTGCATATGTACATAAAAAGCAGAGACAGACCCAATCCAAAACTGAGCCCATGAACACCCTTTAACTTTGGGAAGAGGATGTTGGAGTCAGAATGTGGATCCAAATTTAGCATCTGGCCCTATCTCCATAACAAATGGAATAAAACTTCAGAGAAAGGCACCCACATGTTGAAGGCAGGGGTTGTGTTTCTTGATCCAAACATAGATCTGAATTGGACAGCTTGGGTAAAGTAACCCTAGGGCTTGATTTTACTGCCACAGTCCTGGTTTTCCATGTTGTATCCTGGTGGCCCAGGAACTTCTTTCATGCCTTGGCTTTTCATTTCAACGAAAGGGGGGATTTTTCAATAACTAAAACATTTTTCAGAGTTGGATGATAAACTCATTCAGAATACCATGTGACTGGAAAAATCCCTCCACTCTGAGATACGTGTCAGCGTCACCATTGAGCCAAAACTGGCAGCTGCCACCATGAGTAGCAAGTGTTTGTCACCCTAAAATAAACAGTGCCCCAGTTTATAATCTTAGAAGTATGGGCAATTTAAGCTTGGGCCAATTTTTCATTTGCTTATTTGTTAAATCTTTGGTCACTATTGGTTTTTATCACTACAGCCTTGTTTACACTTAGGAATGGCCCTGAGACAACAATTGGTTTGTGGAGAACAGAAGACTGGTCATAATGGGTCACACCAATGGTCCATCTAGTCCATATCTTGTCTTCTGACAGTGGCCAGTGCCAGATGCTGCAGGGGGAATGAATGGAACAGGGTAATTATTGAGTGATCCATACCCTGTCATCCAGTCCCAGCTTCTGGCAGTCAGAGGCTTAGGGACACCCAGAGCATGGGGTTGCATCCTTGATCATCTTGGCCAATAGCAAAGAATTCCTTTAGCTTCTCTTGTCTTCACTGAGTGCTCCTGTAGCACCTTGATTGTCCAGTGCTCCCACTGATTGTTTGGTAGGCTTCCTGCTTCTGATGTACATTAAAACACTTTTGTTATTAGTTTTTGTGTCTTTTGCTAGTAGCTCTTCAAATTCTTTGTTGGTGGTCTAATTATACTTTTATACTTGACGTGCTAGAATTTACACTCCTTTCTGTTTACCTCAGTAAGATTTGACTTCCAATTTGTAAAGGATGCCTTTTTGCCTATAGCCACTTATTTTACCCTGTTGTTTAGCCATAGTGGCTTTTTTTTTTTCCGGTCCTCTTACTTTTTGTGTGTGTGTAGGGAGGGAAACATTTAGTTGGGGTCTCTATTATGGTGTTTTATAAAAGTTTCCATGCAGCTTGCAGACATTTTGCTCTTGTGTCTGTTCCTTTTAATTTCCATTTAACTAGCTCTCTCATTTTTGTGTAGTTCCCGTTTTTGAAGTTAAATGCTACTGTAGTGGATTTTTTTGGTATTTCCCTCCCTACAAGAATGTTAAATTTAATTAAATTATCGTTGCTATTACCAAGCAATTCAGCTATATTCACCTCTTGGAA
Organism: Lepidochelys kempii; assembly: GCF_965140285.1. NCBI lineage: Eukaryota > Metazoa > Chordata > Testudines > Cheloniidae > Lepidochelys > Lepidochelys kempii. Next base: position 16,524,808 of record NC_136391.1, read on the forward strand.
CACATCCGGTGAGCCACTCAGGACAAAATCAAAAATTGCCTCTCACCTTCTGGGTTTCAGAATAAGCTGCTCCAAGAAGCAGTCATTCACAGTGTCTAGATATAAGATATCTATGCATCTTATCCTGAGGTGACTGGTACCCATTCAATATAGGGATAGTTGAAATCTCCCGTTATAACTGAGGTTTCTGTTTTTGCAATCTCTCTAATCTCCCCGAGCATTTCACAATCAAATTGGAGTGGGTGCTATGGTTACGCAAGGATGCGGGGAGCAGCTGAAGAGACCAAAGGTCATTCTCCATTTTGGAATGCGGAGCTCTGCACTGCTGGATGCAGAACAGGCCCGTGGTAGGCTGCAGCTCACAGCCAGTTCTCAGTGATGCATTATGCAGTGTTTAAATAGAAATAATTTAGTTGTTAAATAAAAGCACTCAATGCCTAATAAAAAGAACACAGAAAGCCTTGTCTAGACTTAGGGATCAGAACTGGTGAGCTATACCAAATTACCAGCCAGTGATTGCCCAATCAGCACCACTCCTGTGATTGGGCAAGACCTAAAGCTGTTTAAATGAGTTGCATTTGCTGAAGCAAAGAGAACTGGTGTCTCCCTTACAGTGCATTGGCCCTGATGCAACCTCTGTAGCACAGACAACTTCATTTAAACAGCCTTTGTGGTCTATGTTCTCTAGTCTAAACCATTCAAATGGCAACAATAACTGGTTTCATTTCAAAAATGCCCCCTTTGCTTTTTCCATTTTACAAAATACACCTATTTCAACCTCTAGGCATGTGCATTAAAATATAACACAGTCCTAAGGGAACTTGTGAACAAAATTCTCCCCACCCCAAAAGGAAACTTAACAGCTCCCCTACTCCCTCCTTCCCACACACACACACACCTCCAGGCACCAGCTTCTGAGTGGATAAATATGAGATGATCAAGTAAGCAAAATAGACACCTACGTATTTTATTTTACAGTCCATTTATTTTTTTCTCCTCTTAGCTTTTGGTGATGTAAATGGATTCTGCATTAAATGCATTCTGCACTAAATGCAGTCTCACAAAATCCCATGGACATAGCTGCCATATAAACCTTAATTGCTGTGTTAGTGCTCAGATATGATGGGTGCCTTAGAAATACTTAGGACTACTGAAAGAAATGTATTTTTCCTACTTTGAGACACATTTGTAAGAAAGAGGGAGCACAAATCATGGTGTCAACGGGTTGTAGCAATGCTCGTCAAATAGCACTATACATGCCCTGCCCCCAGTGAAAAAAAATCTGTTTTTGGCTTTTCCGTGTCTCTGTCTTTTTCCTTTGGATGATAAAGGAAGTGAGGGGTATGTGTGGGGGGTGGGGAGGAGGAACCCTGTTTTGTTTTGTTTTTCAATTTAAAAAATTGGAAATATTCACCAAACTGAACATTTTCCCTAAACATTTTTGTTTTGGATCAAACAAACAGTCCTTTATTCTTCAACAAAATATTTCAGCCAAAATTTTTCCAGCTGGCCCTAGTCATAAACCAGCCAGATTGTCCCCCTCCAATACAGGAGGAGTCCGAACAGTCATACAGTTGGCTCCACACCACTGCCACTGTAGCCCTCAGGAGAAGCTATGCTGGGGGAAAGAAAGCATGTCCAGGGTATTCCTATTCCACAGGTATTCCTGCCTACCACAAAAACCCATAGGGGGCCATGGACAGCTGAGCACAAATTAGGGCAGCCCTCAGGCCGCACCAGTATAGAAGACAAAAACAGGTGGCGTAAAGCTCTCTCCCCGCTTGGTCTCTGCACCAAGCTCAGCTCAGGCCTTGCCTACATGAGAAAGGGTTTGTCAATAGAACTATAGTGGCAAACCTTCCTAGTAGAGCTGCTGCTTATATCAGAAAAAGAGTTTTTTGGCCACTGTAGCTTATACCATTTTCCTGAACGTCGACTCTAAAGTTTTTGCTGGCATTATTCTATCAGTTAAGGGTGTGATTTTTTTTTCACAACTCTAACTGACATTGCTATGCCAGCAAAACTTTTAAGTGGAGTCCAGGCCTCTGCCACAGAGGTGAACTTGGCCCGCAGACCTCATATGGATGTCAAGCAGCACACTGTCCAATTTATTCCTTGGATGGCTGAGCAGCTGTATAATAACCTACAAATTATTAAAAGAAAATCTTGCTTCAGAAAGGGTTTCCGCACATATTTCTAGAGTGTTTCCTAATGTGAATGGGAAATCGTTAGTCGAACTGACTTTCAAACTTTAGAAGCCAGCCTAAATCTTTGTGTGCAGAGTACACCTCGGTCTGCTCCCCTTTGTTGAATAAATGCGGTATAACTCAAGGCACTCAGCGCAGTTCTACTGAAACCAAGGAGACTTTTTACTTTATTTTTGACGGTATGTTCTGCATTTTATTTATTATAAACTATTATATTTTTCATCCCTCATATAGCACAAAATGTATCCCTGGAATTATGGCCTCCTGACAAACCACTAAGGTGTTGAAACATATTGGGCCAGCTAACTACTGCAAATCACGAGTAACTCTACTAAAAAAGACATCTAGTGTCAAATTGATGCGAGAGGAATAACAGGCCCATAATATTTACATTTTTTAATTGCACAGATGCCTCTACCCCTGGAGCTGCAAGTTGGGGGTACAAATACGCTGATCTTTCCCAGATGAAAGTTAGAGGTGGGATATGGGCCATAATTATGACTATGCATTTCATAATATATTTAGCAAATGATCATAAAGACGACCACCGAAAAATCTATCAGGAAAGGAAATAATAGTGTATATTTAGAGTCAAGAAAGATGGATTAAAGGGAGAATTTCCATGGTTTCCTGACACTCATTAACAAGTGTTAAAGAAGAGAATGGGCAAGTAAGGGTAAGAGAGGCAGCTAGTACTAGTTTTTAATACTGTAACAAAAGGGGTGAAGATATGAAAATAACAGATGTTCCTTGAATAACTATCTGTGGTTATTTATATTTAAAATTAGGTAGACAAATCACATTCCAGACTGATTATCTATACCTGCCTAACCCCCAGTGTAGATGCAGCTATGTCGACTTCTATCAACATAGTTACCATCATTCAGGGAGGTGATGTTCCTACAAGAACAGACAAACCCCTTCCGTCAGTGGAGGCTGTGTCTACACTCCAGGGTTATGCCAGCATAGCTATGACGACACAGCTATGACAATATAGTCTCCATAGTGTAGAGATATCTTGAGATGAGATATCACAGATAGGACTAATTACGCCACTGAAAAATGAATATTGCAGTGTCAAAGGAACTTAAATGAGAATAGAGTTGACAAAGGCAGATGGACAGTTAGCATTACACACGAATCCCTGTCTCTAAGCAGTACAGTAAGATAATACAGAATGACGTGGATTGTTTGACAAACAGACCACAAGCAAACAATATGTAGTTTAATATGGCTAAGTGGAAATGGTATACCCTGGAACAAAGAATGTAGGCCATACTTCCAGGATGGGGGACACTAACCTGGGAAGCAGTGATTCTGAAAAAAATGTGGGGGTCATGGTGGATAATCAGCTGAACATGAGCTCCCAGTTGGATGCTGTGGCTAAAGGGGCTAATGTGACCCTTGGACGTACAAGCAGGAATCTCAAGTAGGAGTAGAGAGGTTATTTTACCTCTATATTTGGCACCGGTGTGACTGCTGCTGGAAAACTGTATCCAGTTCTGGTGCTCAAAATTCAAGAAGGACTTTGAAAAATTGGACAGGGTTTAGAGAAGAGCTACAAAAATGATTAAAAGATTAGTAACCCTGCCTTATTCATTTTCTTGAGTCTTATCTATTTAGCTTAACAAAGACAGTTAAGGAGTGAATGCGCCCTTCAGGGTAGCAGAGAAAGGTATAACATGATCCAATGGCTGAAAATTTAAGCTAGACAAATTCAGAGTGGAAATAAGGTGCAAATTTTTAACAACGAGAGTCATTAATCATTGCAACAACATAACAAGGGTGGTGATGGATTCTCCATCACTGACAATTTTTAAATCAAGATTGGATGTTTTTCAAAAAGATATGTTCTAGGAATTATGTTGGGAAAGTTCGATAGCCTGTGTTATGCTGGAGGTCAGACTAGATGATCACAATGGTCTCTTCTGGCCTTGGAATCTATAATTGAGTTGTAGTGGCTTCCTATGTGTTGCAAAGTGGCTGGAAATAAAAGGAGCCACCCAAAATATTGATCCAGATGTGCAGACCCCGGCCCAAACAACTTTGTGAGCCGCTGCACATTTGCATTCGGCAGCATGTACCGCAATTGTGTGTGCAGCTCTGTAGAGCTCCACCATTCATGGGCAGCGGGTATCATGGGTTGGGGGAGGCTGAGCCTCCCCAAACAGCCAGGTGTGGCCCCAGCCCCAGTCTGCCCCAAGTCCCCCTCCTACATCTCGCTCTGCAGGTGGCTCTTTTCCTGTGCCATCATGGCCCCAGCTGGGGCTGGCACTGGGGCCGCACTGACCGGCCACCCGGCACTCCGGGGGGGCTGGGGCCACGCTGCCCAGCCTCCTGGCACTCCGGGGGAGGGAGGGGGGCTGGGGCCACTCTGCCTGGCCTCCCAGCGCTCTGGAGTTGGGGGCGGGCTGGGAGTGCTAGCCTGGGGCAGGGGCCAGCGGCCACAGTGTGGAAGGGGCCTGGGCTTCAGAAGGGGCAGGGCCTCAGGTGGAAGGGATGGGGCTGGAGGGCTAGCCTCCCCAAGCCAGCGGTTCACCCACCACCTATGCCACCATTGCAGAATAATCTATTAGATATGCCTAGGAAGAGAGAATCCTCCTTACCCCCCAGGCCATAGACTGGCAATAGAACTACTCTCTGGCTGCAGCCACTTTTCAACTGATCTGGATGGGGTTGGAGGTTAAAACCCAGGTTCTGCTTTAACTTGGGCTGGAACCCGACCACTCTGTAATGAGGATGCAGGCTAAATTACTCATTTGCTGATAGTCTTCCAATGCCCTTCCCACAATTCCCCACCCCCCACCTCCGAAGGACAGACAAGTTCTCTCATAATTGACTGGGAAAGGATCTTAGAGCATCTCAGTACAAAAAAAACATAGGATATGCCCTCAGACGCAAATGGTCAAGTTCAGAAACACAGGTAATGTTCCATAATATAGGTAATGCTTTACTGTGAGGATACTTACACCCAAGTGAGGCTAACCTGGGTGCTCAGCCCAGGTGCTGATCACACAGGTTAACTGTTGCTGGAGCCACTCTCTTGTCAAAAGTTTCATGAATCTACCACCAGGCAGATTTATGGTTTTGCAAGTCATGTTAAAATATACCTTTTTTCAACATTTTGACATGATAGCAGGTGAAACTGAGCAGTTTAATTTGAGTTTTTGAGATTTTAAGTGCATTCAAACCAGAAACATCACACAACATTCAGGGGGCATGAATCAACACAAATTAAAACTAAGAACCACTGAAAACTAAAATTTCTGTGACTGACATGGCTCCAAAAAAATGCCCTTTATGCTCATATGACACATCATTAAAGATGTTGAAACAACAGGAGTACTGTTAGGGTGACAGATAATTGAGCCGTTAGAACAGAGGCTCACACACTTTGGACATCTTAATAGAGAGGTTGCCCCATAGACTACTTCCCTTACCAGTCATGGTATCACAGGCCGCCTCGTCTTTGCAAGCGTGTAACATCCATACAGCTACAGCAATTGCTGCTTGAAAAATAACAGCAGGAAATTATTTATGCATTTTTAGGTTCATTTATGTGATTTATCTGCTGGAAATAAGGAGCAGAAAGCAGCACCATATGACCAGCCAGCTCTCCATAGACCACCAGCACAATGTCCTTAGGCCACAGACTGAGAATCTCTACGTTAGAACATCTCTGGTTCTGTAATGAAAGTGTGAATCACAGGAGTGCTGGCAGGAGGCTAATCTTTCATTTCCTTTCCAGTCACATGACACTGATTCGGCTTACAAAAGGGTATACAGCAGTTGGTGTCCAATCCCATCACAAGTGTTGCAACTGGCCTTTTATGTCCATGATGGTCCAAGATTTCACTTTCACATGAGATATTAGCTTTGCAAGAGCTTCAATTGCATTTTACCTCAACTGCTCTGATCTTAACTTTCAGCCATTAGGAAAATTCAGTTGCGATTTCCTGCGTGGATTTTAAATAAATACTGCAAATTACATTCCTGAGTTTAAAAATGCTACAGTGCTCCAAGACATAACCAAGTTGGAGGTCCAAAGTGGAGCTGCGTGGGGAATTCTGCAATTTCCATTTTTTTTCATTGTAAAATTAAAACAACATTTCTTAACATTTCCCACAAAATAAAATTTAAATTCAAATGATTTCAGGACAATTGCAACATTTTGTTTTGATAAAATAGACACATTTCATTTCAATGTTGAGCTTTTTAAAATTTTCTATTCTACTACATACAATTTTTAAAAATGAAATGAAAGGTCACATTGCAATGAAAAAATCAGAACGTTCTGTTCCAAAAAGGTTGAAATATTCCATATTGACCTCACTGAAATTTGTTCCAATTTTTTATCTAATGAAAATTTTCTCAAAAGCAAAATGTTTGGCTTTTGACAAATTAGTGCTTCCCCCATGGAAAAATTTTCACTGGAAATTTTCTAACCAGCTCCAGCCAGGAGCATATGGGGAAACAGGGAATATATTTATAGGGCTGGATCTTGCTATCCTCACTCACCGTACTCATTGAATTGACCTCATATGAGTAATGGCCCCTTGGGCAAACAAGGGTTAAAATGTCAGACCCTACGTATCACACATTTTCAAAATTCACATATATTACATCTTAAACGACACTTTCCAGTCCTGCTTCCTCTGGCTTTTTATTTGCCTCACATGGCTCATCTTTCCAGTGATTTCAGTGAAGAAATATTCTTTAACTTCTGAAATGTTTCACTCCCTCATTCCTTTAATTCTATTTTTCTCTTTTTTTTCTTTAAGGTTTTAATTCCTATGTGGTAGCATACTCCAGGGTGCCTCTGATTATGCTGAACATTTTGGCTAGTTAAAGTCATTTGGCTTCATCTCATGCATCCCAATGCTTACGATGTTTATGAGTATTTCATTAGAAGGCCAGGATTCTTTTCCTGTATGCTATATGAATAAGACTCAGTGTGCTAATACAGTGTGAACAATCTCAATGTACAGCATCAAAACTAACATTGAATGAGAATTAGTAGCCACATCAGATACCATAAATCATGGACATCAACAGTCATATAGTAAAAAGCAACAGTGAGTCTGTTTATTTCTCATCTGACTTTATGAGTGTAAAAATCTCTTTGAAACCATTATATTTTCATTAAAGCAGAGCTTGCTGGTACCAGCATCTCCTGCATTTCCTTGAGTTCCTTCTCTGCAGTCAGGATGGGCATCTGACCTTAAAAAGAAACCCAAAACCCTTAAATTTAGAATATATGAACCAGGCTGCCTAGCCATTCTTCTTATTTCTAAAGGAGATTAAATGCAGTTGAAGAAACTCTTCTGGACTCAGAAGCTGGATCCTTTGCAAGAAGGGGTGACACTTTCTCAAAAAGAAAAAAGTCCACACACTAGGACTTTTCAAGTGTTTCAGTACAAAGGAGCCAAATCTAAAGAGCAGGAAACCATTCTGTACTTTCAGAATAATGTGGAAAAGACAAGCAAGAGGCTTTAATACTTGAAATGGTCTTAAATCCAAAAGAAAGATTTGTAATACAATATCAATAGGGGAAAAGGGAAATATCCCAACATAATGTTTTCCTTATTTCAAACATGATATAGGACAGACAGCATAGGAAGGGAGCATTATCCTTAAAATAACAGAGAAACCCACCGCCATTTAGGTTGTTAGCTCTGGGAAGACTCAGGCTGGGTGTCCAATCAGAGGACCCACACTTTATGCCAAGTCTTGTTTCAGATCCATTCTGCACCAACTCCACTGAAGGCAAACACAATTAGGGCATTCAGCATAAGACAGTAGGAGATCCCCTTTGATGTTGGGATAAAATGAGGATATGCATGGTTTTGTCCAAAATGACAACCATCCCAGGTTTACTAATGGGTATCTAATAGAAAAAGAGAATTTTATGATGCTCATTAATTACCAGACTGTCATATGCTTCTGGCAGAAAGAAAGTAATCCTCTTCTCCAGATTAGACAGCCACCACAAAGGACTTCAAAGAACTTTCAGTCCCCTCCCCTGAGAGCTGCCTTGCGTAAACCTCACAGTGCTAACCGTGCAAATTAAAAGAAGGGAGCAGCTGACAAACCCTTCCTGTTACAGGCGTAGTGTATTTCTGCTAGCAGTTCAGACAAAAGTCTTTATTCAACTAAGAGATGCACAAATTTTCTAAACATACAAATGCACTCTAAAATACACATTAAACTTTACAAATTGTCTGGTTAACAATGTTTTCCACTCTTACTTTCAAGCCCAGAGTTATGTGCAGTGAGGTTTTTTTGGTGACAATGGAAAGATCTTGTTAAGAACAAGAAAATGCAAGTGAAATACATTGTGAAAATGCAAGTGAGAAGCTGAGACATACAGTCCCATTTTCACCAGATATGCTTCTGAGAGAGGAGCAGTTATGGGATTCCTCCTTCTGTTGGCCGACCACTGTGGGGTATGAGTGGCTACAATGTGATCTCAGATGAGAATGAGATTAAAGGAATAAGGATTAAATAATTCGCTGCATTTATAATACAGTGACTTGCCCAATCTTACACAGCGAATCACATGAGAATGGCCGGACTCATTCCCCTGTTCTGACCCTAGGCTACATTCCCTCCCTTACTGCTAAATTTCTCTAAAATCTCTTGATAGGTAACTTTTCTCCCATTGAGCAAATTCTATGGACTTTAAAGCATGTAATACATTGGATGTCTTTACGATGGTCACCTATTGCTTTTAAAAAGGTTTGAAAGAGCTATGCAGCCTGAATTGGCTCTCAGGGTGACATTACAAGTGGCAAATGGACTAGCCCTGATAACTTCAGTTGTTTTCCTGGATGTCCTGAAAATCTATCAGATTCAGAGTTACAGATGAGAATGTCGTGTTCTTGAACATATTTACAAAACACACTCTGCATGCACCCATTTAAAGACTCAAGTAACATTCTGATCAGGCAAAAACCAACTCCCATCAGCCCTATTATTGAGAATGTAAGTGTAGAATTTCAGTATTCTTGTTCAAAACATTTTCAAAGTGGTGCATATGTTCTGGTCTCACTGGGACAGCCCCAGTTTTCCACATGATGCTCCTGGAACTTCTGTAAATTCTGTTTTTTCATTACATCAATCAAAAGATTTGGATATTTTTGTAAATGCAAATGTTTGTCAAGACATAGAGTTATCCCAAGTAGGAATGCATCCGATGAAGTGAGCTGTAGCTCACAAAAGCTTATGCTCAAATAAAGTGGTTAGTCTCTAAGGTGCCACTAGTATTCCTTTTCTTTTTATCCCAAGTAGAAGTGGCCCTGTATCAGGGCCAAATAGTCCAGTGGAAGGAGTGTTCAATGTGATGACAGTGTTTGGAATGAAGAGGAAAGATAAATGACTGCAGACACTATCAAAACTGTTCTGTTGCTCAAAGCAAGTGTCAATGACACTTGTTCAGTGTTTCATGATAAACTCATTCAGTTACTGGAAAAAAATCTTCACCCCAAGAAATACACACATGTTGCTTTTGAATCAGAATCAGGTATTACCACACCAGCACATTGGGGGTGGTGGTGGTGTATTTTTTTGTTGTTGTATGAGTAATTACACCCAAAAAGTGAAAAACAATTGGATTTTGGCTGAGAAATGTTCATTTCTCCATGAATACCAAAAAACTATCAAAGAAATTTTTTGCCAAAAATCCCTTTTTCATTTTCATTGATATTTCTGGAGGGAACAAAAAAACATTTCCTAACAAGCACTAGACTTAAACCCATAACTGCCACTTTGCTTTATAAGCAAAAAATATGTGAATTTATGGAGAGCCCCTTTGCTCGGTAGATTTTGGTTGGTTGGTTTTTTTCAGCCGCCAGGGATCCAGAGCCTGAACTCTTCTGACTTGCAGAGGGATTTAATGCAGTTTCTCTACTATTTGTCCAGCACAGCATTTCCTGCACTTTGCATCCAGTGGCAATTGTTGAATTTAAAAGTGAGATATTTTCCGTTTGTGCAGTAAATAGAACCTGAACAACAGATTAGACAAAGCTCTGTCTTCTGTGCATTGGGAATGAATGTGCAGTCTGAGTTCTATAGGAGTGAGAAAGATGGAGCGCGCATTGCTTGTCATGATGACAATCAAACGAAATGGAAATATGGCAATGTGAATTCTAGAGGGGCTCTACTGAGCTGGAGAAACTTTCCCATGTGGATCTCTACAGCTTGCCTCCTGTCCAACCCACTCCCCCTATAGAACTTCTAAAAAAACCCATCTATTACTTTCTTTCCTGTTGCATCCCCTTGATGATGTCCTGCTTTTCCTATATCCTCCCATCGGTATCCATTGTGTTGCCTGGGGATCAGCTAGAATACCTCTTTAGTTAGTTTTAAAGTCCAAATAAACAAAATAAATACATTGTTCTGTGTGGTCCACTGCAGCTGACCAGAAAACAGGAACAAAACAGTCACAATTTTTTCCTTCTATTTCCTCCCAATAAATATTTTCAGACCAGATCTATTGGCTACCAAAAATGGAGAGGTCAGCCATACCTCCCAACCTGCCAAGGTCCAAGGGTAGGACACAATTTGTGACAAAGACCCAAAATGAGGGACACGCATCCAAGAGCGATTCATTCAGGAAGCATAAAATTCTGTGAGATTCATTCCTTTAGCGTAAAGCACTATCACCTCAGTTTCGTAATTCTGCATTTCTAATGTAAATACTTTTCGTCCATAAATAGACAGGAGAGCATTGAATTTGTGTAGCATGTAGGCAGCTTTGGCACTAAAATACACGACATCCCTCAAAATCAGGCATTTGAGAAGCCCATGGATCACTGTTCATAGTATTAGGTTTCAGAGTAGCAGCCGTGTTAGTCTGTATTCGCAAAAAGAAAAGGAGGACTTGTGGCACCTTAGAGACTAACCAATTTATTTGAGCATAAGCTTTTGTGAGCTACAGCTCACTTCATCGGGTACATTCAGTGGAAAATACAGTGAGAAGATTTATATACCACACAGAACATGGGTGTTATCATACACACTGCAAGGAGAGTGATCACTTAAGATGAGCTATTACCAGCAGGAGAGCGGGGGGGGGGGGGCAGGGAGAAAACCTTTTGTAGTGATAATCAAGGTGGGCCATTTCCAGTAGTTGACAAGAACATCTAAGGAAGGGGGGGGGAGGGAGGGAGGATAAACATGGGGAAATAGTTTTACTTTGTGTAATGATGACCCATCCACTCCCAGTCTCTATTCAAGCCTAAGTTAATTGTATCCAGTTTGCAAATTAATTCCAAATCAGCAGTCTTTCGTTGGAGTCTGTTTTTGAAGTCTTTTTGTTGTAATATTGCGACTTTTAGGTCTGTAATCAAGTGACCAACTGTGTCCACATATCTATTCAGGGGACACCATCATAGGGCCTAATCACATCAGCCACACTATCAGAGGGACTGAAGTGTTCCCCGACTGGTTTATGAATGTTATAATTCTTGACATCTGATTTGTGTCCATTTATTCTTTTACGTAGAGACTGTCCAGTTTGACCAATGTACATGGCAGAGGGGCATTGCTGGCACATGATGGCATATATCACATTGGTAGATGTGCAGGTGAACAAGCCTCTGATAGTGTGGCTGATGTGATTAGGCCCTATGATGTCCCCATGTTTATTTCCCCCACCCCCACCCCACTGTTCCTCGGACATTCTTGTTAACTGCTGGAAATGGCCCACCTTGATTATCACTACAAAAGGTTTTCTCTCCCCCCCCCCCCACGCCCCCCACTCCCGGCTCTCCTGCTGGTAATAGCTCACCTTAAGTGATCACTCTCCTTACAGTGTGTCTGGTAACACCCATTGTTTCATGTTCTCTATGTATATAAATCTCCCCACTGTATTTTCCACTGAATGCATCCGATGAAGTGACCTTTAGCTCACGAAAGCTTATGCTCAAATAAATTGGTTAGTCTCTAAGGTGCCACAAGTTTTTCTTTTTGTTCATAGTATTGATTCCCCATGAAAATAACCACTGATTTCTTTAGAGTGCTCTTCCTCTTTCCTTATTGTGAGACCCTGAAATCACCATCGCTTTCCTGGATGGATCAGCCTCTGCAGATAGTCACTGACTTTTCTGGGATATGTGCCTGAAGAATGTGCCTCCATTTGTTAACCACTTGCTTTAGCAAACATCATGAAAGGGTGGTTCTTTGTTCTCAGCAAGGGAAGAGAATAGACAAGATTCTTTGTTCAAAATGAAATGGGTGTAATCCTTAAACCATCAAATACTGTATGAGTAAACACAGTAGATAATCTCTACTCAATGGAGGATTTATTTGCCCAGCTAGGGAGGGTACATGGGGCACCCGATTTGCCTGGAAAGCGTGAAGAGACCAGTGTTGAATCTGTCTGCACTTTATCAGAGTGGTAGTTCACAAGGCGGCCAGAGACTAAGGAAGTTATAGCATGACCCTGAGAAAAAGCTAAGAGAGAACTAGCTTTTTGGTGAAGCACTAGGTGGAAAGAATTCTCTCTTGCTAGTCGAGTCCTACTTACGTTCAGGGAAACAGGACCGTGTGTGTACATTCTGCTTTTTTATGAAAACTGGCTAACTGCTTAGGTCAAAAGTGGTGTGTAAGAGGAAGCCCTTGTGGGATGGCTTGCCACTGCAGTCTCCTGCCTCAGTTTCCTGGAAATAATTCACTCACAGCGAAAAGTCTTAAAAATAATCTTCTCTTTTTGGACTCTAATTTATTCAACATAGTCCAGCTCCCAAAATAGCTCCCTTTTCGCACATCCCTAAATTCAGGGTTTTCACAGCCCTTCCTCCAGGGACTGTGTCCTGACAGAATTCTCTGCTCCCTCATGGAGCTAGGAGCCTCCCTTTTGATTCACCCATCCCTTCATCTGACCACTCCCTTAATCCTTTGGAGGTGGCTCTAATAACCCCAAACATCTCTCTGGTCTGGCTGGGAGAGAGGAGAGCCTTGCCCTCTCCACTCGACAAGGCTCCTGGTCCTGAGCCCTTAGAAGACCAATAGCCTGGGTTTTTCCTATATCGTCCCCTTCCCAGACACTAACTATTCCTTTGGAACATCTTCCTCTCCACCAATGGCCATTTTGGTTATTCTGGACACTTGGAATGGAGAAACCGATATCTCAACCAACCTTTCTAGCCGTACAGGGCCAGTACCCCATCATAGGGTAACAACATGAACTTACTTGAAGGAGTGTCTCCTCACAGAAACAAATGCTTAAGAAGTTAATATCAGGCTCCATTTATCACTGGAGGGTGCTAAACAGAATCACATCTAAACACAAAACAAATATGAAATATAAAGGCTTTTTTCTCCTCTCAGAAATGTAAGCTTTTCACCGAGCCAAAAAAATGTACAAAGATTACCATAGTCTTATTTTTTTTCTGACCTCTAAATTTAGGAGGACCCCCCCATGGGACTCACAAGCACTTTCCACCTGGAATTGGAGAGCACCACTCAGCTCAAACCTCCAGTGTTTCTTGGTAGCTACTCATTAGGGACTTTCAAGCTCAACATTAAAAAAAATATCTTCCAGGCTGAACCGAAGCATCATTCCCTCGGTCATGGTCCTATACTCTCTAGCTCATTCGGTGTCTAGCTACCCCTGTCAGCTAGTGGATCATGCTTCAAGTGCAACCAACTGTATGTGAACAGGAGGAAACTACAAGTGAGGTCACTGACGGAAAAAGAAATGGGGTTAGCTCTGAATATGGGAATATCCAATGCTGCAACCAAGTGCACGGCCACTATAGTTCAAGGTTATGCTCGGAGAGCAAGGCCCAACTTATTTCATTGCTGCAGAATTTGCTGTACATTTTTTTGTAAAATTATGCACTGGAATCCAAACTCTTTAAAAAAAAAGTTACAGGGTTTCTATGGTTGTGAAGAAAACCTTGGGAAATAGAGCCAAATGTAAAGCTGGGTAGCGATGTCTCCCAAAAACAATGGGCCAGATCCACAGCTGGTGTGAACTGTGTAGCTCCAGTAAAGTCAATGGAGCCATGCCAATTTACACCAGCTGGGGATCTGACCCAGTGACTCCGGGAAGTTTGTTCAATGCCCATCTCAGCTCAATGGAATGTTAACACTGAAATTTAAGGTTTCAGAGTAGCAGCCGTGTTAGTCTGTATTCACAAAAAGAAAAGGAGTACTTGTGGCACCTTAGAGACTAACCAATTTATTTGAGCATGAGCATAAGCATTCAAAAATGGGTGTTACACCCATTTTTTCATGCTTTGTGTGTATAAAAAGATCTTCTATACTTTCCACAGTATGCATCCGATGAAGTGAGCTGTAGCTCACGGAAGCTTATGCTCAAATAAATTGGTTAGTCTCTAAGGTGCCACAAGTCCTCCTTTTCTTTTTACTGAAATTTAAAGATGAGTCTTTGAATGTCACCAGTGAAAAACATTTCACTGATGGATATTTTAGCAGAAACATCCAGCCACTGTGCTTCTCCTACTATCCCAAACTGCCTCCCTCAGCTCCACAGGTGCCCAGCTGACCCCTACCCAGCTACCAGAACATCCAGCTTTCCCCTTCCCAACGTCTAAATGCAGTTACCCAATCATTCAATCAATCAAACAAACAATCCAAAAATCTAAACTGTATTGAAAATTAAAGAGTGGGGGCAGTATAAAATAAATGGAATATAAGATGAAAATGGACACAGGCCTATTGTACAGAGTGTACCATTCATGAATCATACTTAAACTCATTTAAAACTTGATTTTTTAAAAACGTAAATGAAGCTGCTATAAAATTTCCAGCCTGCTATTCTGAATCTCCACTGAATCTAGGAATCTTGATGCAGAATTTAATGTCCCATTGCCAGGGAATACACAGAGTCTTCAATAGCAGCAGTTTTTAAAAGACTTGAATATCGAGGGATGCATTCATCCACAGGTGCACCTTCACCTTTTGAGGTCCTGAGTTATTTTATATCTTCAGTGGGTAGGATATTTGCAACCTCAACAAGAATGATGCAATTTGGGGTCCACAATTTTCAATTAGGCACCTGCATAAAAGTGGTCTGCCAGAGGTTTTGACTTCAGTGGAACCAGTGAGTGCCTAGAACCTTTGAAAATCAGACCTCTTGATATGGATTTAGGAGCCCAATTTTAAGCAATTTTGAAATTTTGACCTAAGTTTTTTTAGCCGTATGTTGCCCTTGCAATAAACTAGAAATATTGTACATCAATACATGATGGCAGAGGTGGTGCCAGACGACTAGGTGCCATAAGCAGGAATACTTTGCGCCCCCCCCCCCATCCACACACACACACACAACATATACTAAAAAAGGCAAATGGGGCTGCTCAGGGCCCTAAACCATTGCTTAGTCTGCTTATGCCAAGCACCGGCTCTGCATGATGGACACTTTCCTGTAATGCTCTCTTCATAATCCCATTAAGGGACAAAGATGCCTGCCGCTTCCAACATCACCCTTCTGTCTAACCCACCATCAGTCTCTTTTTCACTTGCAAGACTTTTCCAGGTATTGTATCCATATCAAATGATAGTCAATCTAAAGATGCCAATGACAATCTTGCTATTGCACTTCCCTATATCAGCTTCGTTCTTCATTTTCCGACAAGCTTGCTTTCAGCTCGCTTAGAAGGTAATCCCTCTGTTAAAATAGCTGTCTGCATGGCCAAAGCAATCTTGTTTGTTTATTACTGAGAATGTTCGCCCTGTAAATATGATGGCATCTTTATCTCAAACTAGAAAATCATTCCTGGCATGGGCTTTGGGGAATTAGATTTGGGGATTATTGTTTGCATCTTGTTTATGGTGGTGTTAGTGATAACCTGAAGCATCTGAGATATGAATGGCAATAGTATAGTTCCCAGCCAGGTCCCTCTGAGCCAGGGAAATCTGCCAGCCCACTGCAGCACCTGGCCTTTCTGAAGAGTCTTCCCCAAAGGTCTCCTCCTGCCGTGGTCCTTGGACTCCAACTCCTTCCTCTTGGTTAAAGGATTCTACAGCCCTCCTTCATGGGGCTGTGCCGCAATTCAAGCAGGCTTCCCCAGCCCACCAGTATTCAGGCTCCAGCCCTGTCCCACAGAGCCTCCCTTGGTTCTGACTCAATTCTCCCCTGGAATTCTCCTCTCCAGTCTGTCAGTCCTCTCTCTCCTTCTGGGAATTACCAAACAACTGGGGTTTATCATATTCATTTGAACCCAAACCTTTTCAAACTCTAGGGCTTTTGAATGCTTGTGAAACCCGTTTGGACAAGTTTCACAACTCCAGCAGTGCAAGTAGGGAGGTCTGGTCCGGTACACCATACCAGCAAGATATTTATAGCTGGTACGGCGTTCCGGAAAGAGGAGGAGCAGAAGGTGGGGCCGCTGGCCCAGGCCCACAGCTCCTCCAGCACAGCTGTAATGCCCCCAGCCCTTCCACACAGGGTCTCTTCAGGTCTGTACAGCAGCCAGCCCCGCCGGAGGACAGGGCTGAGGGTAGTACAGCCGTGCTGGAGGAGCTACAGGCCTGATGGCCCTATGTTCTGTTCCTTTCCCTGCTGTGGCTCCCAAGAGAGCCTTGTGGTTCAGCTGGGGGCCGTACAGCCCAGCCACCAGAGGAGCTGCCAGCATTCTGCCCGTTCCCCACTGCGGTTCCCGGGAGAGCCCTGAACCCCAGATGCGGGTTGTCCTCTGGCGGGGCTGACGGCTGTACAGACAGAGAAGACACTGCATGGTAGGGCTGGGGTGGTACAGCAGCCACGCCAGGAGGACGACAGAGCCCCATCCTGTCCCCAGGTAAGGGGGGTGGACCATGGGAAGGGGATGGGGAGAGCCTGGGGGGCCTGGGCTGGGGGCAGAGCAAGGAGGAGTCAAGTGGAGAGGTCATGTGACCGCCATGGTGTGGGAGGCGTACTGGTCAGAAATGGATTCTACTTGCACCATTGCACAACTCTATTATATAATCACACATATAATCAGAGATTATGGATGTATTATGTGCTTAGTGCCATGAAGGTGAAGGCGCCTGTCAATGGCCTGACACATACTAATATCCGTGATATCTGATGGAACATTTCTATATCAAACCTTGTGGGAGTATAGTGACTAAGGAGTCACTGCCTCATTATTCTAATAGCTCTCTTGGATGTTTTTGACCAAGTGTGCGCATAAACCTGTTTTGTGCATGCAAATAGTTTTATGCACAAAACCATGCTCAGATTTAACATGCAAACTTTTGAAATACTGTAATTAAATCATATTCCATTATAAAAGACCATTTAAACCTTGAAGCAAAGTGCAATCAACAGCTTTGTGAATGTTCGGCATTATCAAACATTATCAAGGTTATCAAAACATCCAGGAAGATAATGCATGCTAACAAACATTACAGAGTGCAGTTGAATTTATACCATGATTGTATTAATCTAATGGAAAGTATCCTAGTACCTGTAACGACAGTACCAATTCATTACAATTTATTTTAGTTCTTGTCTTTGCAAGGATGAACTGATACAAGTCTAATTTCTTAGATGTTAGCAAGTATTTCACCAATTAGAAAGCAGAAGTCTAATCCTATATACTGTTATAATTTAACCAAAAATCCACTCTGACAAGGGATTCATGCAGATCTTATGCTGTGTAGGCCATGTCTTCATTATTTATAGAACCATGTTAAGCATAACTAGGGCCTGACACACTAACACAGCTCAGAACATCTGTACTAGAGTATTTTTCCTGGCAAAAGCATTACTGAGAAGCTATCTGAGAAGCTATTCCATACTGCCTGAGCTACCAGTATAAGGTTCAGAAGACAGTGTGTTTTACACATACAGTACTCTTTCAGATGTCCTTCCGTAAACACCGGAGAGGTGGGTAAACTGGCAAAGCCAGTTACACAGAAACAGTTAGGAGGTCTTGTCTGCATTGTAAAAGAACTATGTTAGAAACTAACCTCAGCCTGATAATTGTGATACAGCCCCACTCAGGAGGAGGGTCAAAACAAGGATTGAAACCATATTGGCTGTGATTTTCAAAGCTACCTAAGGAACTTAGAAGCCCAGTTCCCACTGGAATGCCAAGAGAGTTGGGCACCATGTTTCACATGGACATAAAACGTGTTTTATGGAATCACTGTTACCAGCTTAACCTGATAAAAGCCTTTTGTGTAAATAGCTTCATACCAAGAGATTTGCATACAAAAAGGGAGGAAAGAATTACAATGGAACAAACACAGTCATGGCAGAAATGGACCTATGGCTTCCTTCGCTGTTTATCATAAAAGGGTCAGTACTACAGCTGTTTACTAGGAAGTAGTGCTTGGGCAATGTGTAAGAGAATTTGAGCCGTAGGTGCAGACCGCATAGATGTTTTCATAAAATCCCAAAGCACCCAGCTGCCATTTCCAAACACTTGCCAAGCTCTCAAGCGTTTCAGCAACTATGCAAAGCCTTGGCATCCACACAACAACGTTATACAAAAAAAGTCTGTATTCATGGCAGGGCCACACTGGAGAGTGAATGACACAGACTCTGGGCACTGGATAATGGCCATTTTGAAAGAATGACCATTGAAGATAAGGAGCACTCAGCATATCCATACATATACAGATGGTTCAAGATAATAAGAAAAAGGGAAAGGAGGAGTTTTGAGCAATTGCCAGGGTCATATTCAAGTTCTCTCCCTGCCTAGTAAAAAAAACACATTCTTTCAATAAATGTTTTTCCCCATTTAATACATAATGATTGCCCTCTCTGGCTTCTGGTGCCCCTTAAGACTCATCCAGGTATGGAGAGTGTTTGTACACTGAAAATAATCCCAATGTTAATGTAAAATTGAAAGTGCATTTTCTATTTTAAAAAATCAGCAGAATAGCTGTTAAGAAGATCTATCTTTCTAATGATCCTCTTGAGGGTCAGAACAGCTAATCTGTTCTTAGGACTGTAAAGATAATATTAAACACATTGAAAGCTTCTCAGTAAATCAAAAAGTTCTCCTGCTAAGCAATACTGCACACAAATCCCACTGATTCCTGGTCCAAAAGGTTGGCTACTTACAAGGAATTTTGGCACGGGGAAAGTGACCCAAGAAGGATTCCTGGAAAGGTAGTAGTTCAGTTTGGTATCCCTCACTTTCTCTGTCAAGCTGGTCTTAGTTTTCTTGTTTTACATTTCAATAGGAACAAAAAAGGTAGAAATGCAAGAACACTTTGGCAGCGAGATCAGAAAAGTAACAATTACAGCCTGCACGGTCTGCAATATTACAGTGCAACAGCTTAGAATAGCATCACAGGAAAGGTCCATCAAATGGTCGAGTGGAGCAACTATAAAAACAGCTATAAAACAGATCTGCAATTTAACCTTCCTCTTGACACCGCACGAGGAATATCATAAAGAAATAATTAGCTATGGAGAACGCACACTTAAAATCAAAAGCCCTCCTTGTGCCTCTAACACTCTCTATGAAAAGCTAGAAATGAAGCTTCAGTTCTCTGAATGTGAACTGATCAACTCAGATAAAGAACCATATAAGTAGCAGTTGAGTAGTTCTATGTCATTAGCTATCTGCCTTCTCTTCTCCTACTCAGCAGTAAACATATTTCAAAAGGCCAAATATGTGGGACAATGGTAAAACAAACAAAATAAAACACTGGCTCCATGGCCATACATGAACATACAGTCTGTCCCTTTGCTGGCTATAACTTGTTTATTAAATGATTTCCTGGGAAGGCCATTTGATAATAAGCAACAGGAAAGTGGTGCAAGCATCAGACATTAGGTTCCTTTAAGTCTGGACAGGGAATGGGGGTGGAAGTTATTAGAGCTGATTCTTTTCACTTGGGAAATGAGAGACTAGACAAAAGGATCAATCACTCAACTGGAAGGGCATTAAATCAACCAGAAACCTGCAAGAAGAGGACCAAGCAGATGTAAAAAGTTAAGATTGATAGTACTCTGTTTATGGCACAAAGAAATACAGACTTCAAGATCAATTGCATTTCAAAATAAAAACTTTATGAACCAGAACACTCTGAGCTAGCTCAGATGTTTAGCTGAACTGCAATAAGGTGATGAGCCATGGTACAATAAAACAAACTCTAAACTTTAGATTATATTTTAAATTACCATGTGCCTTTAAAGCCAAATGTCTATATAATGACCCTGTATTATAGAGGCAAGAATACCGAGGAATTTTTTTAAAAGTCCTGTACTTTAGGGTGGACTATAGTTAGGAAACTTTAAT
Source organism: Lepidochelys kempii (assembly GCF_965140285.1). NCBI lineage: Eukaryota > Metazoa > Chordata > Testudines > Cheloniidae > Lepidochelys > Lepidochelys kempii. The sequence goes on from NC_136391.1 coordinate 16,545,230, forward strand.
GTTCCAGGGTTTTATAGTTTAAATTATGCTTTAAAAGTCTGTGGCAAACAAATACATATGACATTTTTGGGCCTGTAAACCACTAATCCAGTGCAGTTTTTATTCTAAGAATGAAACAAATTACTGTTTTCTTGACTTTTTTTCTCTTTGAGCAATAGATGTTTTGATCCTTAAGAAACTTTTTAGAGAGCTGTCAGTAATTTAGGGTTTCTCTTCCCTCAATGAAGCTGAGCTGATTCTGATTCAGCCATCTGTCTAATGAGGTAACAAAGAGTGCCACAACTGGGGATTTGAGAAAGGGAACTGCAAGCAGGACTGGCTCCTGGGTTTGGTAGTTTAGGAACAGAAGGACAGTGCAACCTGTTGCTCAGAAAGAAAAGGAACTTAAGAACTGACATCAGGAATCATAACATTCAAAAACCGGTAAAAGAACACTTCACCCTCTCTGGCCACTCAGTAAAAGATTTAAGTGGCAATTTTGCAACAGAAAAGCTTCAAAAACAGACTCCAAGGAGAAACTGCTGAGCTTGAATTAATATGCAAACTAGATACCATTCCCTTGGGTTTGAATAGAGACTGGGAGTGGCTGGGTCATTACACATATTGAATCTATTTCCTTAACTTAAGTGTCCTCACACCTTCTTGCCAACTGTCTAAATGGGCCATCTTGATCATCACTACAAAAGTTTTTTTCCCCTGCTGATAATAGCTCATCTTAACTAATTAGCCTCTCAAAGTTTGTATGGCAACTTCCACCTTCTCTGTATGTGTAAAAAGAAAAGGAGTACTTGTGGCATCTTAGAGACTAACCAATTTATTTGAGCATAAGCTTTTGTGAGCTACAGCTCACTTCATCGGATGCATACTGTGGAAAGTACAGAAGATCTTTTTATACACACAAACCATGAAAAAATGGGTGGTTTACCACTACAAAAGGTTTTCTCTCCCCCCACCCCACTCTCCTGCTGGTAATAGCTTATCTATTAAAATGTCATTTCCAGCACATATCTAGGTTTTCTCCCACCCCACCCCCCACAAACCCACTCTCCTGTTGGTAATAGCTTATCTAGGGTGAAAAGAAAAGGAGTACTTGTGGCACCCTAGAGACTAACCAATTTATTTGAGCATAAGCATCATGCATCCGATGAAGTGAGCTGTAGCTCATGAAAGCTTATGCTCAAATAAATTTGTTAGTCTCTAAGGTGCCACAAGTCCTCCTTTTCTTTTTGAAATATTTAACATGACCATAAAACAGAGGAGTTTATTATCTAAAGTGATCACTCTCCTTACAATGTGAATGATAATCAAGGTGGGCCATTTCCAGCACAAATCCAGGTTCCCCCCTGGTATTGTAGGTGGGTATTGTAGTTGTAAGAATGTTTGATAGAGATCTTGTAGGTGTTTGTCTCTGTCTGAGGGGTTGGAGCAAACACCCACCTGTGGAAGTGAAGAAACAGACTGATAGAGCCAGAAGAGTTCCCAAAAGTCACCTACTACAGGACAGGCCTAACAAAGAAAATAACAGAACGCCACTAGCCGTCACCTTCAGCCCCCAACTAAAACCCCTCCAACGCATTATTAAGGATCTACAACCTATCCTGAAGGATGACCCAACACTCTCACAAATCTTGGGAGACAGGCCAGTCCTTGCCTACAGACAGCCCCGCAACCTGAAGCAAATACTCAACAGCAACCACATACCACACAACAGAACCATTAACCCAGGAACCTATCCTTGCAACAAAGCCTGTTGCCAACTGTGCCCACATATCTATTCAGGGGACACCATCACAGGGCCTAATAACATCAGCCACACTATCAGAGGCTCGTTCACCTGCACATCCACCAATGTGATATAAGCCATCATGTGCCAGCAATGCCCCTCTGCCACGTACATTGGTCATACTGGACAGTCTCTACGTAAAAGAATAAATGGACACAAATCAGATGTCAAGAATTATAACATTTATAAACCAGTCGGAGAACACTTCAATCTCTCTGGTCACGCGATTACAGACATGAAAGTTGCGATATTACAACAGAAAAACTTCAAAACCAGACTCCAGTGAGAGACTGTGGAATTGGAATTCATTTGCAAATTGTATACAATTAGCTTAGGCTTGAATAGAGACTGGGAGTGGCTAAGTCATTATGCAAGGTAACCTATTTCCCCTTGTTTTTTCCTACCCCCTCCCCCTCCAGACATTCCTGTTAAACCCTGGATTTGTGCTGGAAATGGCCCACCTTGATTATCATACACATTGTAAGGAGAAAGAAAAGGAGTACTTGTGGCACCTTACAGACTAACCAATTTATTTGAGCATAAACTTAGTGATCACTTTAGATAAGCTATTACCAACAGGAGAGTGGTTTGTGGGGGTGGGGGTGGGATGGGGAGAAAACCTGGATTTGTGCTGGAAATGGCCCAACTTGATTATCATACACATTGTAAGGAGAGTGATCACTTTAGATAAGCTATTACCAGCAGGAGAGTGGGGTGGGGGGAGAGAAAACCTTTTGTAGTGGTAAACACCCATTTTTTCATGGTTTGTGTGTATAAAAAGATCTTCTGTACTTTCCACAGTATGCATCCGATGAAGTGAGCTGTAGCTCACGAAAGCTTATGCTCAAATAAATTGGTTAGTCTCTAAGGTGTCACAAGTACTCCTTTTCTTTTTCCGAATACAGACTAACACGGCTGTTACTCTGAAACCTGTCTGTATGTTTAGATATATGTCTTTTTACTATATGTTCCATTCTATGCACCCGATGAAGTGGGCTGTAGCCCACGAAAGCTTGTGCTGTAATAAATTTGTTAGTCTCTAAGGTGCCACAAGTACTCCTGTTCTTTTTTTGGTACAAAATGGTTTCAAGAGAGAGAGCAAGGAAAGAAAGGGAAAGAAAAAGCACCAACTCTCCTTTCAGTAAGTTTACAAAAGTCTAAGTTTGGCAAAGTGGCTTTGAGTTACAAATTTCCCATATGGGAATTAAACATGTCTCAAATGATCGTTACTAGTATTATTTGTTCCTAGGAGAGACCCCTGCATAAAAATAGTTGTGCAACTTCAGAGCTACTATAAATAACCACGATTGAGTTGATTGCAGTGTAACAATGAAAACCGTTCACCTAGGATCTCGCTTACATTTTCATGACTATGTTTCAGAGTAGTAGCCGCGTTCATCTGTATCCGCAAAAAGAAAAGGAGGACTTGTTAGTCTCTAAGGTGCCACAAGTCCTCCTTTTCTTTTTTCCATGACTATGTTACACACTGCAGAACATTTTTAGCCTATCAGGATCTGCCACATTCTGACAGGCAAAACATCAGACAATATTTTCTGTAACCTTGCGCCGGTGAGATCTGAATGTTTGATTAATTATTGTGTAGCAAGATGATAGAGACACTAAAAGTTAAAGAGACCATCCACAGCTCTTGGCCATCTTTCCGCTTACTCTGATCATGCCCAGAGCTGCTCTGAATTGCACTGGCTCGATCATTTCTCTAGGGACCATTCTACCAAAGGAAAGGCACCAGACCGCAGCACAGCCACAGCCCTGGCCAACCCGACCCTCTGCAGAGGGAGAAGGTTGTGTACAGAAGGGCACCCCTGCTTTATTTTATGAGGGAGTTCTCCTACGTCAGGGATATTCCCAGCTGTGTGGGTCACAGGGGACGAAATCTAAGCTGATGATCTGGACCCTAGTCCAATATGAAGAGCAAGATAACATGATGGCACCATCATACAGATTTTAGAGACTAGGAATTAATTTCAGGCTAGACCTAAGCTATGTAAAGAAGCTAAAAGGTATGGGCATGCTTCTGGGTACACTGAATTCTTTTCTGTAAGATTTATTTGGTCTGAAATGAGCTGAATTCTCCCAGTCCTGGCTCTGTTGTCTAGAGAGGTGGGAAGCAGATGATGCCAGGAGTGCCTGAATTCTTTGCTATCTAATTTATGCAACTGCATTGGCGATGGATCTTGAAGCTGTTTTCCCAACTCTCCCGGTGCCGAGATAAACTGTTAGGATGGTATATGTCAGCAACAGCTGAGGGCTTGTCTACATGAGGAAATTTACAGGCAGAATAATACCAGTATAATTCTGCCACTATAACTCACTCTTATTCTGGAATGAGAATATCCACATGGGGCGTTATACTGGTATAACCAGAGCAGTGTATTATGGGTCTTCTTGTACATGTCCCCACATAAACAAGCCAGGAAGGCCAAAGAAAGGACAGACTATGGAAACAACAGGGAATTCCTCGCCCACTTCAGAGATCAAAACAAACTCAGATGCAGTCACAAGGAACCACAACTGTGCTGGTGCAAAGCTCAAAATTAAATGTGATAATGTTACCCACAGCCTCTTTAAACTGCCGTGTACTTTTCCTATATTCCCTCCTAAAGCACTGCTGTGCAAGACACTGCAACTCAAAATAGAAACTCTCTCTTTTTTTTTAAAATCTTCATGCTGGATTCAACCATCGATTCCGCATTCCAGACTCTCTGACATCACTGAATGCATCCGATGAAGTGAGCTGTAGCTCACAAAAGCTTATGCTCAAATAAATTGGTTAGTCTCTAAGGTGCCACAAGTCCTCCTTTTCTTTTTGCGGATACAGACTAACACGGCTGCTACTCTGAAATCTGACATCACAGTCACTCTATCCTTATTGATGATTTTAACTGGACCCACAACAGCAACCTGTAAAATCAGAGTTCCATTAAAATATTTTTTGTCTTGTCATCTGTTAATCAAGGCAGGACACAAATCCCACCTGCAATTTCCAGCAGAATGAGCCTATTCCAATTGTTCATGTTTTACTGCTGAAAAGCCCAGTGATTCTCTTGCTCTCCTCTCTTTGGCATTTCCATGGGCTTTCAGATGGTTGCTTTTAAACTCAGTATTGTATGTTTTCTATCACCACCCTTTCCTTTTTTCAAAATGTCCAATTATTGTGTTCGTTTGACTGTCAAGTGGATGATTGGCACCTGGTTATAGCGTCTCTTTAGCTCCAATTCAGAATGGAACTGGCATACACAGGATTATTTAAACTTCGACAGAGTGTTTGTCCCCCTACAACACACAGAGCTTGATTGTAATCTCACTTTGCTACTGATTTACATAGGTGTGAATGAAATCAGAATCAGGCCAACACTGCCCGCCCATATGAGCATACAGGTTACATGACAACAGAGCTCAGACAGATTCAGTCTAGAAGATGCAGAGAACAGACTTAGCATAGAATTAAAAGAGAAAAAACGGGCGGTGCTGGCAGGAAATTAGCGGGCCTTGTAGTGAGATTTCATGATATATAGGTTGGCTTGGTGCAAAATTTAAAATAAAAATTTTAAAGTACAACCCAAATTGCGTCTTTATTCATTTTATACAGTCAACATTTTATACAGTCAATTCTAGGACCATTGTCCTCCCTCTCTTTCCCCCTCAAAAAAAAAAAAAAAAAAAGCCATAGTGCAGAGAATGCATGGGTGGATGGAGATAGAACTCTCTAGAGTCACCCAGCACTGCTCCTGGGCCAGGAAGAAGGAGGCTTTTGAGAGAAACATTAGGCACTTCCCTCCCAAGAGGCTGAGTAGACTTCTTTGACAGCTGTCTCCCGGGTAATGGCGTAGACCAAGACCAAGATCTAATCTTGGACCACATAGTTAGAGCTTTTATGGTAGACTCTGCTAAACAACCACAGGTAGCTTTTGTTCATGTGATATTGTTTCTTGTTCTCTCTGGGACTTACATTTTATTTTCCAGGCTTCTAAAGTAAATTAAAGTTACTTGATCTCAAAATAGTGCAGACTGATTTACTGCTACTGCAGAGCCAACAAAGAATACAGACATATTACTTTTGTCTAGGCCCCATAAAAATAATAGCCTATTTTTGCAGATGCGAGGGACATGTTGTTTTCAAGCATCATGTATTGTGTGGTGTCCGGCATTACAGAAGTATTTCAAAAGTGTCAGCCAAGTTTCAAGAAAGCCTGTCCACCTTTATGAATTAAAACTTGGAAGTTACTCTGACATTAAAAGCTGATCATTTAAGCACATTTTCAGATTTTTTCCAGTTTTTATATTCATGTTATTTGCTGGAACCGATTGTAATGAGTTGATTGCTGAATTACAGCAAAGCAGCTGCTCTCACTATGAGTCTGTGCCATATTTAGCATTCAGATTTTCATAAACAGGAAAAAAAGAAAAACGTAAAAGATTTTTATATAAAATTTCTCAGAACCTTTTGTTTATTTTTAAATCGCTCTGAATAATCCAGACGTCACCAGCAACCACACTACAACAGAACCAGACTCTTATGCTTTTCATGCGTGCATTCTGTCAGCTGAATTTAAAAGCTGCTCCCTTAACTCAACAAGAAGCTTTTTAAATGATGTATTGTCCTACTTTTTCCACACGGAGAATTTTTCATTACCAGCAATGGACCCATCTGTATTCCACCTACAAAATGTTCTCCCATCACTTGAGATTTTCATTATTCTACTTTTCAGGTCTAAAAAGTTGGTTTGTTCCTAATGCGCCTGATATAAATAATTTGGGAGAATATCCTGAAGTATTTACTCAGGCAAAATTCCATTGATTTCCATGAGAGAGTCTTGTCTGAACAAGGACTTCAAGACTTGGCACATTATCAATCCCAGCAAATGGCAGGCGAGAGTTGATGCCTAACGCATGTTCTTGGAAGGAAACGACTTGGCTCAAGGTCCATATTTAAAACAACACATATTGTATAGCTTAAATTCTGTAAGACGCAAGAAGAACAAAGCTTAAGTAGCTTCTAAACACCCAGATCAGAGTTCATATTTAGTGCAAATATACTTTACATATCTCAGCGGATCTAGTCATCTAGTAATGTGTATAAAAAGATAGGCAGCCCTTAATGTGAAATGCAATCTTGTTTATATATAGATGTCTAGACTGAGCAATATAGTACATATTTTCATGAGTTAGCGAGCACAGCCTAGCCCGCAAGTGTCATGTGACAATTGTAAAGATTTGGAGAAAGAGCCACTTACTTACAGCATTGAACTAGGAACTATATTAGACTAGGGGAAACAGCATTAGCCCTAAAGTTCCCGCCTTTGCTCCACCGTTGAGTTCCTCTGCCCCATCTTGCCTGGCTTTTTGCAACAGATTTAAAGAAAAGAAGTGCACACGCCCTCAAGAGGTGGAGCGCAGTGAAGAGAGGAGAGAGTTTTGTATACAGCTGCTGCTCATGAACATAAATGGAACATATGCATTGGCTAATGGCACAGATTTTATTTACATCATACCAGAATTTTTAAAAATAAATTTAAACAAAAACCCCAAGTCTAACAAGCCTAATAAATTGTGTGTGAATTGAACTTCCAACTAAATCACGTCATCTGCTTCAGTTAGGGCCACAACATTCTCGTGGAGGAAGGTCTATTTTAAGCCAGCACAGCAGAAAGGCTGCTGTTTAATTGGCTGCCTGTATGGGGTGTTATGCAGTGTAGTTGTCAGTCCCAGGATATTAGAGAGACAAGGTGGGCGAAGTAATATCTTTTATTGGACCAACTTCTCTTGGTGAGAGAAAGAAGCTTTTGAGCCACACAGAGGTCTTCTGTGACGCTGGGAGTACCATTCCCAGACCTGAAGAAGAGCTCAGTGTCGCTCTAAGCTCATCTCTCTCACCAACAGAAGTTGGTCCAATAAAAGGTATTACCTCACCCACCTTGTCTCTCTCTCTCTCTCTGTATGTAGTGCTGTAAATTAAGAAATGGCAAAAATCCCTTTGCAGACCGCAGACTATCATCTGCTTCTTAAACTGCTACATGAAGGACATTGCTCCTTAATGGAGAAGAAAACTGTAGGTCATGCAAGTGATGATATTTCAATAGGCTTAAAATTCCATCTGCCCTATAAGGAATTTCAAGAGTGGCTGTAAAGACACGCCTTTCCTGTAGTACAGGTGGAATTTTAAGGCATGAGGACTGTAGCATGTTAATTTCAAGTGTTCTCTTATACCGGTGTCTGTTCAGACTACCATATAACATTTTCAGGATGATGCAGAGATAAGAAGAAATAGCTTTTCAAAGCCTTGTTGGCCAGTTTTTGCCAAATGAAACGTGTGTGTCCAGAGCAGATCTCTTTTGATATAAACTCCAAAGGCCAGGTTGAACTCCCAGACGGGAAGATTTTCTGCTTTATCTTCTGATTTTTCCCCCCAAATATGTTAATTTTTTGTTGGGCACGTTGTTCCTTTAAGGCGAGACCTTGCTATGTGCAACTGGGTGTAGTGTTTTCGGCCAAGTCATTCTCTAGTTAGAAGAGAATCTATTGGCTAACAATAGCCATGGGGAAAAATATCTAGACCCTAATAAGACCTCACCCCCTTTGGACTGTGCTAATTTACACAATTTTATTCCCATTCTAATGATCGAGAATGATTTTATTAAAGCTGTTTGTAGCTACAGATGTTCATGTGATCATCTCATGACGTTCTTTTCTGCATTACAAAAGATGGCTAACATCTCCCATTTTTGTCCAACTGAAATCTTTGGGAGAAAAGGAAGGGGATCAGAAAATTAGCTAAAAGAATGACAGTCAGGCGAGAGGGGGAAATAGGCAGAGGCAGAAGAGAAAAAGGCCCATTTTTGTTAGAGAGGCCAATATTTCTACTTAATTTGGGGTGGTGCACTGATATCAGGGTGATAGGCTTCTTACAGGAGCAGATATAGAGACAACTTGACAATGAGGAGGTTCCTGGTGTGTTGAGACCACTGCCTATCATGCTGACAAGGACTGTCTCATTGTTCACTTGTGCTCCCTGTCTGGCTGTATACACCTGCTCTTTCTTGTCTTACATTTAGACTGTAAGCTATTTGGGGCAGGGATCATATTTTTGTTCTGTATTTGTACAGCGCCTGGCACAGTGGGGTCCTGGTCCACGACCGCAGTTCCTAGGTACTACAGGAAGACAAACAAACAAATAGGGACAGGAAAACGTGAGAGGAGAGGGAGCAAGGTGGGATCTGGAAAGGAGAGAGGAACAGAGGTGGGGTGGGGGAGGAAGAGCCTGAGGGCAAGAAAGTGAAAGGGAGGCTAGAGGAATACAATCATAGAACTGAAGGGCTAGAAAGGACCTCAAGAAGTCATATAGTTCAGCCCCCTTAGCTGAGGCAGGACCAAGTATACACCAACCCTAACAGGTGTTTGTCTAACCTGTTCTTAAAATCCTTCAATGATGGGAATTCCACAATCTCCCTTTTCAGAGTAACAGCCGTGTTAGTCTGTATTTGCAAAAAGAAAAGGAGTACTTGTGGCACCTTAGAGACTAACCAATTTATTTGAGCATAAGCTTTCGTGAGCTAGAGCTCACTTCACAATCTCCCTTGACACCTATTCCAGTGCTACAATTTTTTGGAAAAAAACATGGGGTTGATTTCTGTTTATTTTTAACTAATTAATTTAGTTAATTTAATTTAACTACATTAAATAGTTAACTAATTTAAACTAACTAATTTAACTGTTTAATTTTTAATTAAGACCAGGTCCACACTCGAAAAGGGTTCTTATTAGTATAGATGCAGTTTATACCACCAAAAATGAATTTTCCAGGATAGCTTATCCCGGTTCTCCAGGTGAAATAAGCTAACATGGAAAATCACTTTTATGTTGGTATAAACTGCATTTACTCTAGGCTTGTCTTAGTATAGAAATGTTGACCAAAAACCACCACCACCGCCCACTCCTAAGTGATATTGCTACACTGGCAAAGATTTCCAGTGTAGAACTGGCCTAAATTTATAATTAAATGTATTATAGGACAGGGGCACAGTGTAGCGACAAAGTAGGAAGGGATTGGCTTAAACGAAAAACAAAGGAAGAGAGAGGGTTATTGAAGGAAGGGAGGGGAAGAATAAGAGGAGCATGGAGGGCAACTGGAGTGAGGAGGAAGTAAGGAGACTGAGGGAAGAGGTGGCTGGATAAAGCAGCCAATCCACAGAGAGGAAAGAACATCCAGCACAAAAGCTGCTGATTTGTTTTCCTTTAATGTTGCTTCAGAGTGAGAACTTTGGGATTATTTCTCGCCCAGGTATGTATGTATATCAGTTTCCCCTAAATAATTATTTTCCATCATGACAAGCTGGCTTCATTCTTACTGCTTGTTTTGTTCAAGATGAAACCTGACATAAAAACTTAAAAGTGAAAATGCTTTGTGTGCAGTGTAGTCATTTTTTGCAGTGACACACAATAGTTTCTCTGCTACAAAACCAGTGTTAGATGGTGAGTAAGCTAGCTCAGACGTGAAATGGTACTTACGTGCTGCAAAGGTATATCCCTCTGAACACCAGTCTTTTGAATTGATCTGAACTCATTAACAGAGCTGGCTAAAATTTTTCACACAAAGGTTTTGTGGGGTTGAGTGGGCTGTGTCAAGAAACAGGCTTTTTTGAAAATTAAACTTGTCACAAAAAATTGTTGACTATCAAATTGTTCTATTTTTCACAAGACTTATAGCAACATCATTTTGATATTGTTTTCAAAATTAGAAAAAAAATCATTTACTAACATCTCAGTTTTCAGTAAGGAAAGGTGGTTTTCAGTGGGGCTGTCAGGGGCAGGTGAAAGAAATTCATTTGGGGTGACTCAAAACAAAAGTGTTTGAAAATTTTCAAAGTCTTGAAAAAACTTTAGTTTCATGTTGACTGAAATGTTTGTTTTGATCTTGAAATTTTAAAAATATTTTTAATTTTTTTACAAAACAAATTTAGGGAAATTCTAAAACAAAATGTCTTTCCAAAATGGAAAGACAAATTGTTTCATTTTAGAAATGTTTTTTTTTTTCTGTTCTTTTCAAAGTCATAAATTGTTTCAGTTAAATCCAAATCTGAATTTTTTGGGCAAAAAATTAATTCAACTCCAGCTTTCAATAACTAGTCATTTTGTACTGATTTTTAAAATAAGTTTGATAAAGGCTTTGATAAGCTTTCTATTAAAATATTGCAGAAAATATAGTGAAATGAACAGAAAATAAATGCATCTGGAACCTACTGCAATGGAATCCACTTTCAAATACAACTTTTTTTTCCCTGCTAAATTATTTTTCCACTTTTTGATTGACTCTGCTCATTGCCTAGACCGACGGTCTGTCAATGTATGTATTAATAAAAGCATCAGTGAAATACTTGTAAGGGCTTACAATGAAAGTACATATGCACAGTTCACTGCAATTTGAAATTCACAATGGAGAGAGCCAGCACAAGGGTTATGTTCCACATAAGTCTTCAAAACAGGGCTCATGTGAGATATAATTAGTACATACTTCTTCTCTTTACGCTCTGGTGAATTATCCCCTTTAGTGAACAGGCTTCAGAGGGTACAAGAGAATACTTATAGATAGCTACAGAATAAAACTAATAAAAATGTCTGAAGATTAAGTCTTACACCTAAGTCTATTTTAAAATATCAGGCATGAAGCCACAGTATGTTGGAAATTTTTTTTTTAAAAGTCTACATAACATATTGCATCAGAAGTGTTTACTTACAGATAATGGAGAAATTCACACACTTACTAAGTAAAATGATATTCTCTACATAAAAAAGCATTTTATGGTTAAGGTTTCTTTATAAATTTCTCATTTGTCATTATTTGTATCTTTTAATTATGTAGCCATTCATTCTTTACCCATATCAAGTTCAAAGTGGAACATTCAACCAGAACCTCACCACTAGAGCTGGTTGAACTTTATCTTTCTTTTCTGTGAACAATTTTGCAAATGTAAAAAATGTTTTCATTTTGAAGTTTTCAAGACAGAAATATTTTGGAGTTTACAAATTATTTCCTGGCTTCTGAAAACCAAAATGTTCCAGTTACCCAAAATTTTCCAATCTACATTGATACGGAGCTGCAATAAATGTATTGAGTATTCATATGCACACTCATCCAATCATGGAGTCAGGAAAACACCACATGACAACATGGGATCACCTGTATTCAAAATGTTACAGAGTGGCTAACTAAAAACTAAAATAATTTTAAAAAACACTAAAAATAATTTTAACATAATTTTTAAAAAGTGAAAAATAATGCACAAAAACATTTTTTTAGACATTCAGTGAAGTCACCAAGGTATAGAAAGGATGTAGAGAAACTAGAAAAGATCCAGAGGTGCGTGACAAAGATGATCAAAGGGATGGAATGCAAGCCATATGGACAAAAGCTGAAGGAATTGGGTATGTTTAGTTTGCAAAAGAGGACATTAAGGGGGGACATGACAATGGTCTTCAAATACTTGAAAGGCTGCCATAAAAAAGATAGAGAAAAAATTGTTCTGTCTTGCCACAGAAGGCAGGACAAGAGGCAGTGGGTTCAAACTGCAGCATAGCAAACAAATTAAATCTCAGGAAAAACTTTCTAACTATAAGAACAGTAGGACAATGGAACCAATTGCCTAGGGAGGTCATGCCTAGGAAGGTCATGGTCTCCTTCACTGGAGATTTTCAAAAGGAGGCTAGATAGCCACCTGTCTTGGATGGTTTGACACAACAAATTCTTCATTTGGCAAGGGATTAGACTAGAGGACCCTTGCAGTTGCTTCTAAACCTATGGTTCTAAGGTAGCATTGCATGATTCCAGTTTTATCAAACTCGAGTCCCATTCCCTTGTCTGTTTGGTGCTGTGTTTGACTTTTGTAGAAAATTATAGATAAAAATATTTGATATGCTATTACTAAATGCTAAGAGTCGGACCTCAAGCCACAAAAGCAAGTTGACTCATGGATTGTCTACAGAGGGATACTCAGCAAAGTTATGACAAATTAATTAATGTGTGAAGTTAAAGTGCATTCAACCCCTATGTGGATGTTCTCATTCAGAAGTAAAGTGGCTTCGAAGGATAAGCTATAGCAAACCAAAGTTACTTAGTTAATTTGTTTTAACTTTTCTGAGTGTCCTTATGTAGACATGCCCTCAGTTCAACTAGAAGTTCCCCAGTGACGCTGCACTGATCCGATGGACTGGAGCCCATTTAGGGCTGTATACTATCCTTCCTCTGCATATGGAATTTCCTTTGATGTCAATGGTAATTGTGTGAGTTGATCCACAGTACTTTGGTGTCTAAACTAATCAAGGTTAGGAGGCTCCTGCAATATCTAGATACACAGCAGGAAGAAGAGGCTCAGAGATAATACTGAATTCCCTTGCTTTTGTACCTTTGATGTTATTTTAATCTAGTTTTGGTAGGGGATTTCTTTCATTAGCCAGTTTGGTTTTTACATTAATAAAATGAATGTTATAAAAGGCAAGCCACTAGTTCTTTCTTAAAAGTGGTGCTGTTTACTTAGTTATGTTGGTACAAAAAGTCCTCACACTAATCACAGATTCTTAACTGTTTAATAATTGTAATTATTCAATTTCCTATTTATATCCAGTAGTGCCCAGAATATGCTACGTACTATACAATCACATAGAAAGGCATAGGACACATCCTGAACATGTCCATTAAAAACAGAGGATCCATACCAATTTTACACCAGCAGAGAATTTGATCCTAATATAGCACAAGCATTCCAATAGGAAAATATAGATTTAGTTTTAGAAATCTTTAAAGCCATATATTCTGGACTTTTTCATATATACAACAGAGACATATCAGATCACAACTGCTCCTAGAAAGCTAAGATTTAGAGATATGTTAGTACATTTATAGAGAATGAAGTTTAGACCTAGCACTTGCTGGAAAGGTGTTGACAGTGTTTCAAAACCAGTTACAGAGGCAAAGGGATAAAGAGTTGTCCAAATCTAAAAATGTACCCACAAATGCAAATAGAAGAAACAAAGGATGTGGAATATATTATGTTTACTAGCCCTTTATTATGAATTTCAGTCCCTCTTTAACACTTAAATGATTGGATTCAGTCCCCAAATATGCACAACAACATTAATAGGACACCTTTTTATGTCATCTTTCAATAAAATATCTAATTTGTGCAAAGAAAACATTTACTAATGCCCCCTGCTGCTGTTTTTTCCCCTCTCCATTTTCTTTGGATTCTTCTAACTAAACAACATAGTCCCTACAAACTTTACAGAGAGAACTTCTCAGTCTCTTTTGAAATGTTAAAAATAAACACACAGTCTTTCAGGATAGCCCAACTTAGCTAGGCCAATGGTAGCTGATGGGACCATTAAGTTCTGTTAGCTGCTTCCATTCCCCAGTGCTGCCAGCCTGCCACAGAAGATTGGGCACAGGAAGAAGCCGCTAGCCTTGCTCCTGAGTCACCTTCAGCTGCACGTCTCTCCATCTCCTTATACCCTCCCACTGTAACATACAATAATTTAAAAGGTGAGTGGATAGAGTAATGGGGAATGGTGGGAAAGAGATGTGAGTGGACATTGAGGGGTGAGATTCTGAGGGGTTTAGGGTGCAGGTGTATGGGATGGAAGCAAGGGAGACTTTCTAGGCCATGTATGGGAAGGCAGGAGGAAAGATTGCCATGGTGGTAGCATGGGGGACATAAGGGCTCAGCAAGGGGACATAACTCTTACTGTTGATAGAGATTGTATCTGTGTGATTACCAACATTGGTAAAGACTTGCTTAAAAAAACAAACAAACAAAAAAAAACAACCTGGGAAATTCCCCCAAACAGAAAACTTTGTTAAAAGCATGTTAAGGTTGCTCACATGCTTGTATCAACACCACAATGATAGAATAGGCAGAAAATCACTAAGTCACCACCCTGAAATAATAAATTTTCCCTTTGCCACATCACATCATGAAGGCTCAATTTAAATGTGTACCACAAATTAAAAAAACATAGTAAGAGAACCAAAAAAGTGCTACTGTGGCTAAACAACAAAGTAAAAGAAGCAGTGAGAGCCAAAAAGTCATCCTTTAAAAAGTGGAAGTTAAATCGTAGTGAGGAAAATAGAAAGGAGCATAAACTCCGGCAAATGAGGTGTAAAAATATATGTAGGAAGGCCAAAAAAGAATTTGAAGAACAACTAGCCAAACACTCAAAAACTAATAGCAATTTTTTTTTAAGTACATCAAAAGCATGAAGCCTGCTAAACAACCAGTGTGGCTACTGGATGATCAAGATGCTAAAGGAGCACTCAAGGACGGTAAGGCCATTGTGAACAAACTAAATGAATTCTTCATGGCTGAGGATGTGAGGGAGATTACCAAACCTGAGCCATTCTTTATAGGTGACAAATTTGAGGAACTGTTCCAGATTGAGGCCCTAGGACCAAATGGTATTCACCCAAGAGTTCTGAAGGAACTCAAATATGAAATTGCAGAACAACTAACTGTTGTTTGTAATCTATTTAAAAAGGGCTCCAGAGGGGATCCCAGCAATTACAGGCCAGTAAGCCTAACTTCAGTACCAGGCAAACTGGTTGAAACTACAGTAAAGAACAAAATTGTTAGACACATAGATGAAAAAAATTTGTTGGGGAAGAGTCAACATGGTTTTTGTAAAGGGAAATCATGCCTCACCAATCTATTAGAATTCTTTGAGCGGGGGTCAACAAGCATGTAGACAAGGGGGATCCAGTGGATATAGTGTACTTATATTTTCAGAAAGCCTTTGGCAAGGTCCCTCACCAAAGGCTCTTAAGTAAAGTAAGCTGTCATGGGATAAGAGGGAAGGTCCTCTCATGGATTGGTAACTGGTTAAAAGACAGGAAACAAAAAGTAGGAATAAATGGTCAGTTTTCAGAATGGAGAGAGGTAAATAGTGGTGTCCCACCGGGGTCTGTACTGGGCCCAGTCCTATTCAATATATTCATAAATGATCTGGAAAAGGAGTAAACACAGAGGTGGCAAAATTTGCAGATTATACAAAACTACTCGAGATAGGTAAGTCCCAGGCAGACTGCAAAGAGCTAAAAAAGGATGTCACGCAACTGGGTGACTGGGCAACAAAATGGCAGATGAAATTGCATGTTAATAAATGCAAAGCAATGCACATTGGAAAACATAATCCCAACTATACATATAAAATGATGGGGTCTAAATTAGCTGTTATCACTCAAGAAAGAAATCTTGGAGTCATTGTGGATAATTGTCTGAAAACATCCACTCAATGTGCAGCAGCAGTCAAAAAAGCAAACAGAATGTTAGGAATCATTAAGAAAGTGATAGATAATAAGAGAGAAAATATCATATTGCCTCTATATAAATCCATGGTACACCCACATCTTGAATACTGCATGCAGATATGGTCGCCCCATCTCAAAAGAGATATATTCGAATTGGAAAAGGTTCAGAAAAGTGAAACAAAAATTATTAGGGGTATGGAACGGCTTCTATATGACAGGAGATTAATAAGACTGGGACTTTTCAGCTTGGAAAAGAGATGGCTAAGGGGAAATATGATAGAGGTCTATAAAATTATGACTGGTGTGGAGAAAGTAAATAAGGAAGTGTTATTTACTCCTCATAACACAGGAACAATCTGTTCTGATAATTACCTCTGGGGCACCTGGCATTGGCCACTGTTGGAAGACAGGATACTGGGTAGATGGACCATTGGTCTGACCCACTATGGCCATTCTTATATATCAAATCAGAATGTATAGGCCTTCTATCTTTCCCTTTCCCACAAAACGTGCAACCTTACTTTCAGCCACAAACATCAGCTATTGAGGGGGAAAGGGCAGGAAGCCGCCATACTTATTCAACATTGCTTTAGTTAATACTATTACAAAAGAATGGTGAGCACTAATACAAACCATTCCCATTTAAAAACAAAAAACAGAACACCGACAATTCCTTCCCATCATTCCTCACAACACACTTGAACATAATCATCATCAACGGAAAAGCTGCACCATGCTCTAGTCATTTACTAACAAACACCAAACAACATTCCTAACAATCCAAACCCATCCATGTTTGAACACCCTCCATGTGGTGGAGTTCAAGTCTGGATGGAGAGAGGAATCATCTGAGTAGTAGATATGGGTGAGGTTACGTGGCAAAGGTACAATCTATAACCATGATTCAAGGGTTGGGCAAAGGCTTAACTAATGATTTCCTGGCTTTTCTCATGCTTGTGTTGCTTGTAAATGCACACTTCAGCAACCTGTCTGTGGCCCCTAGTTTCGCAGGGCAGGGGAGAAAACGTGGATCAGCAGCTGTACTTCAAAAGCCACATGGGTTTCAGATTATTTTGTTCCCCTTCATACATTTTAATACTAGAAAAGAACACATGGCCCATTGTCTGGACATTTTCAAGGCTAAATTTTTGTTTGATTATTTTCATCCAACTACTCCTAGTTACAAGTCCTTGTAATACTATGAACACTTATTCTCCTTCCTTTATATTTATACCCTCCAATTAGTTGTAGGCAGTTATGTTCCTTCTTAGTCGTTGTATAGCGAAGTTATGCACATCTAATTCTTTTTCTAATGCTCTTTAATCATGTTTTTGGTTCTTACCTGAATTTTCTCTAATTTGACAAAATGTTGCTGATTTTAAGGTGTCCAGAGAAGCAAACCGTATTGTAGGTACACTTTCACTGCTATATGGAGAAGTCCTTTCTATTCAGGTTCTTATATCATCATGCTATTTAAATATGTCAAGCAATGAAGTTTGCATCACCAACACCTTCCTGACACCATGACATTGTGCGTCTGCATAGGCAATCCAAATATCACCTCACTTTTTAAAACTGTAAGCACATCACTGTAAGCACATCTTCAATTTGCTATCCATTTTTATGCTTTGACTGAAATTCACACCAGTGCAGAGAGCCTGCATAAAGCTGTATGCGCTTAACATAAAGCTTATGTTAGACACAGTGCCTTGGTGACGTCGGTTCTTTGTACTGTGATGAATTTCACTTTGTGTGGACTGGACAAATACCCATGTTATATATATTCCTTGGGCACATCTTGGCCACCAAGTCATACCTTCTATTTATGTGGAGAAACCAGTTCACTTGAGTCAAAGACAGCTCAAGACAGCTTGTGATCCTTTCAAAACTCCAACAAACAAATGGAATACAGAATCTCCTCATATGCTGGTTGAGTGGAATCTAAAAGTCTCATAATTTATACATTTTAAACAATCAGGGTTTTCTCTCCCCCCCACCAGTAAATGAAGAACAGGAAACAGACAATGCTCCTTAACTTTTCTTTAATCTTCCTCACTAGTGAAGTGAAAAAAATCAAACGATAATTGTCTGGATGATCTCATTATTGTCAACAAAACTGTAACCTTGAAGTCCACATACACTGAAATGCTGATACATTAAACAAAAAAGAGAACTGTGCTTACATGTTGTTCAATAAATAAATAAGAGCTATAGAGAGCTCTGTGATGAATGAGCACCCTGGGAGGGCTTCAGCTTGTCAGAATTATACAGTGACATTAATCACAATATAACAGGATTGCTGCAGGCTTCCAGCACAAAGTCCTCATTATATCTTAAAAACAAAAAGAAACTTCTAACCCCTTGAAAGTGGAATTCTAACTAACAGCCTTTTTCAGCAGAAAACAAAACTCAAAAATAAACTGGCCTTCAACACATGGAGGATCACATAAACAGTGGAAAGTTATCAATCTAGTTATATCGTCCAACCAAGTTATTCATCAGCAGGCCTGACTAGGCCTTGGAACCATTTTCTTCAGCTGCTCAGCAAAATGTGCACTACAAGTCATTTATATTAGTAACTGGAGAGTCTCAAATAGGTTCAGGTCAGTCTGGATATTTACTTACGCCCTCCGACTATGTGAAGTGCCAAGGATTAGATCAATATGAGTTAAGGATGCTTAAGTACCTCATGGGATAAGACCCTAGAAGTTCAGCTCCTTGTTCAAACTATATCCATACTCACCAAACCTGCAAAACTGGGGTACAAATCTTCTACAGGAGATCTTCTCTATTTGATTCACAGGGAATTCCTGCTTCTGGTCAGTTCAGAAATCTCACAGCGTTCCTTAAAGCCTGAACAACAGCTGCTTGGAAATTTTTAGACTAAACGCTTTTCTGATGAAAAATGGAAAAATTCACTGTTTTTCTTTCCTACTTACTGACCAAATTTGGCCAAATCCCAACAACGCAAAAGGGGCACAGGAATTTAATAATGTAAACAACTACTAAAAGTTCTCTGAATTTTTTTCAAACTTCCAAAAGATGTTAAGGCTTGGATGGAGTTTGGGGCAATAATTGAGTCAGACTTAGTTCTATCCAAACTAGTTCATCTGTAGATTATGTTTACATCAGCATTTTTCCCCCCACAATTCCTACAGATGTAGTTCCACAGAAGGAGGCTATATTGTAGACCATGTCCAGGTGTTACTACCGCCTCCTCTAACCCAACTTCCTCCTGAGCATTCTCTTCACTACAAATTCCATTAATACCACCATCTGTGGAATTATACCTTTTGAGAATTGTGTCTGAAAAAAATCTTAAAGCTAGATTTTTCATAAGAACTCAGGTCCTATTGAGGCATCAAAATAGGTAGCTAGATTATTCAAAAGTTCCGTATGTTGAGTTGCTGAGCTCTACTGAAAGTCTTGTTCCAGTTGTGGGTGCTGAGCATATGAATATCCTGATCCTAGTGTAGACAAAGCTTAAATGCCATTGAGCTTTCTCTTTCCCAGAGAGCTTTAATTCCATTTAAGGAGATCAAAGAACTAGCAGTGCACTGCTGTGGAGTGAAATTTTTCTTCCACACCTGCAGATCCTCCTCCTTAGGCTTATTGCCTTCATAACCAAAACAGCCATTTTTAAAAAAAATTGGTCCAGTTGGGGTCTTCCCTTCTTTGATGAAAGGATTCCAAAGGTTCCAAAGCTAGGTCACAGTCCCACCAGCTGATCCGTGTGGGTGCTGGGTTCCACCCACAGGGATCCACTAGCGTAACTGTCTCAAGTGAGTTACTGTGTGTGCATGTTTAATAAAAATATAGAATACCTTCAATTTTCTTACTTTCAAGTAAATTATTATAAGTTGCAGTTTGAGATCCTTCGAGGAAAAGCACCAAATGAGTGCAAAATATTGATATTTCTCAATGATAGGCAGATTTGCATTTGAGAGCAAAAGAAAAGAGACAGATTCCAGAGTGCATTACCTACTGATAATTTTAATAGAAGCCACTATATTAGATTTGAGCAGACTGAAGATGGCTCACTGATAGCACTTTACGGCAATTGATTCAGCTGAGCACATGATATCCAGCAAGCAAAAGAGGCTTCTTTGCAAAGAACAAATTTATTAAACTTGTAGAGAAGGCTGAAAATATTAAGAATGGCAGCTGTTGCTCATATGTCAGTGTATTCTCACAGGTGTGTTTTGGCCACAGTTTTCACACAGAAAATTAAAATAAATAAACAAATCCCAAACTATGTCAACCTTTGGAAATTAGAGATGAGTGAATCCCAGTCTAACTACTCATGCAAAAGGAAAACCCATGAGCTGTTAGCACAATTCCTTGCTTTGATTAATAAAGCATAGAAAGAGACAGGAAATGCAGAGAATTCCACCAAGAAAGGACTCACCCACAGAAGTTTAAGGGTGAGGGCGCACCAGCTACTCTCCCATCTGTAACACAGAGAATGTTTTCAGCAAAATCAGCAGTGATTCAATTCTACAATGAAAGTCAATTTTCCCCCTCTAGTTCGCTAATACAATGGCTAAACTTTTTCACACATTGGGTGAGTGTTAGCTCTTTGGATTTGCACTTCAGATTGTGTGTTGCAGTCACAGCAACATGTGTTGTTTCATATTTTGTTCCTAATTTTTCTAATTTCTTAGCACTTAACTCTTATCACATATGGTGTAATGATGTTTCCCAGATCCCCACTGAAATAATGGCTTTGACTGTACATTTGAAACATTATTCGCAAGACATTTTTTCAACAGCTGTTTTATGTTATACTGCTGGAATAAGCAAGCTCATGAATGGCATTTAATATTAGCGTTTTAATCTCAGAATAGCAAGAGAGAATTACAGTTACTCCTCACCTTCGTGACTAAGCATGGGGATATTAAGCCTAGTTTGCGACAATTCCTGAAGAGGGCAAAAGGGAGCCTCCAAACACGTTTTACATTCAGATCCACCATGTGCGTGTGTGAGCAGATAGGGTGAGCAAGCTTCGTGTTTAGTCATGTTGAATTATGTTATATTAGAAAACAACACCAAAGTCAGTCATTAGTGGAGTGTATCACGTCAACAGTCAATCCAAATTAGATCATTTCATGACACTTCTCCTGGTGGTATTATCTTCCTGGATTTATCTATGTAAAAGGATAATGCACACTGTGTGTTGGCGGTAGGGCGGTGGGGAAGATTATCTAAAGTTTCAAACAGCACTATGTTAAAGTGCACGAGGGAATATTTAACACACACCAGCAGGGTCCGCAAGAACCAACTAATGCACAACACGTTAGTGTACTTCAGATATCACACCTCCATAGTGCACATCACCCCACTAGACAAACCCCTAGATGCAGTACTTTGTAAAGGCCTCCAAGGCCCAGATCCTCAAAGCTATTTCCATGGAAGTTAGGTACCTGAAGACTTATGAGGATCTGGTCTAAGACCCTTTTACTATTCTGGAATTTGATACGAATCTGTGAACTAAGGACCTGATTTCCAGAAGTGAACACCCACTGAGATCAATGGAGCGGTGAGGACTCAGCACTTCTGAAAATCAGACCCTTTACGCAAAAAAGTAAAAAACAAACAAAAATAGTATAAAATCTTGGGCCAAATGCTGCCCTCAGCTGTAGCACAACTCCTTTGATTTCCATAAGGTGAAAGTGGAGTGCAGAAAGTCACTCAGTGACTATTGACGTCTCTGTACTGTTTTCAGCACACACCACAGACTTCTCTCTATTGCAATCTGGTGTAAGCGGGTGGAATGGCTCAGCAACAAAAGATAGTCTTAGCCAGCACAGTCTGTTGCTCAACAGTTATGCTTGAGGGTTAGAGTATGGTGTTTACAAGAAGAAAATAAGGCAGCTCCATATACCAAGGAAAGCTCCACAGCTAATGGGTCAACCTTGCCCTACAATTCTGGCAGCCTGCCTATCTCAGGACATGTCTACACTGCAGCTCGGCATGTCATTTCCAGCTCTAGCAGACATACCTGTGCTAGCTGTGATTGAACTAGCATGTTAAAAATAGAAGTGCAGCTGCAGCAGTGGGAGACGCTCGCCACCCTGACTACACGACTAAGTTTTTGGATGGGATCGTACTCAAGGAAGCTAGCCCATCCTACCACTTGTACTGTATTTTCATTTTTAGTGCGCTAGCTCAAATCAGAGCTAGCACAGGTACGTCTAACTGAGCTGGGAATTACACCGCCCGTCTACGTGTAAGCATACCTTCAGAGGCAGTCTCCCCCTTGGAGCTCCCAAGCACCCACTCTCAGAGACCTTCCCCAGAACAAGGGGAAAGAGGGGGCAGAGCTGGAGTTAATTCCCCATCAGGGATGTGGTAGTGCCCCGAAGCTCCATTACACATGTTTTTTTTAAACGTGCCCCTGCCTATGATAGTAGTAACAGCTACTTTTAAGACAGGATTTTGCCTGCTTGGTTTCTCCCATAATGGGAAGAAGGCCTTGTAAGAAATCTATTTTTCCTAGGAACGCCCATTTAATAATCCCTCTTGCTCCCCCTCAGCCATATCAAGAGAGCAGCTGTTAACTCTGTTTACTCCGAGGATGCTCTCTTTCAACACTCAGCTCCCCACACTGTACTGGGAATTCCTCTCGTGTGTGTGTGTGGGTGTTATGGATGGGGTTAAGAAAGGCAGCCCTCTTTTCACCCCCTCTTATTTCTTTTAATTTGCTGTAACACGTTAACTTCACAACTCTCCCCAGAGCAGAAACGAAGCCACTCTTTCCTCGTTCATTCCCTGATGAAGAGGTGAACTGATTAACTGCATAGTGCAGCATGGCTTCAGTTCAGCTAAAGGTGGGAAGTATTAACATCTCCCAATACAAGATTAACTTTAATTCATTCAAATTTCTCTTTCCTTCCACAGCTCATGAAAGCAGATGTTCTTACCTAACTTGAGCCAGAAGGAAGCAGTTGTTCCTCCTCCCATTTGCTCCAAGCAGGGAACTGAATCACTTAGCTGCTTCCTGTTAATTGTTACTATCAGGACCATGCCAGCCCTACTGGGGCTAATTTGAGGAGATGCAAGTAAACAATTATTAGTTCTCAGGCAGAGAGGCAATGTGGATATTCTGCCATATGAAATCTCTGCAGCAGAAGCGAATAGCTTTTCTTCTGGCAGGAGCTTAAAGAGGATAGAGGGGAGGAAATATGACTCCAGTAAAACCTCCAGAAGCTGCAGTCAATACGTTTTGAAATTTAGGATATTCATTTATAATAAATATTTTTGTTTAAGCTATTTTACCTGTTTTCTCTGAGTCATTGGTTTGCGTGAATGGACCAAGTTACACATCCCAGCAATAAATGGTATAATAATAATTAATAACAATAATTAATAATAATAAAGTTAAAGTTCATGAAAGAATCACTCAATCAATCAGGAAAACTTTATCTGGTAAAGCCAGTAATGTGAAGATTGACTCTGAAATAGAGTGCCCTTTCTTGCAATCCTTACCAAACAAAATCTCAGTTGAGGTGGACAGGAGCATTGCCTGATAAGCAAAGTCAGACTGTTTCCCCAAAATCAGGTGATTCGACTATGCGAAAGTATGGTATTTACTCTCTCTCTCTGCAGAATGGCCACCATGTTTCTTCACTTAACTTTGCTAAATTTCCTTGAAAGAGTTATTTCCAACTTTATCATTTAGCTCAGACTTTTTCCCTTAATGGAACATCCACAGACTAACTGGTGCCATAACCAGTTGGTAATATGTGAATAGAGGACTCTCCTGAATGCGCATCAGTTCCAGCAATTCATGCCAAAAAGGCATTTGATCATGTAGAATGGAATTTTCTTTAGGCAGTGCTGAGATGGATGGGTTTTGACACAAGCTTCACAAAATGGATTAAGACTTTTTGCAATAATCTGCAAGCATGTGTGATCACCAAAAAAACAAAATCCTCCCTCTAAGAAAACAAGAGCCTCTAGGGCAGGACTGTCCCCATTCTCTGTATCTAAGCTTCTTATATAAGCAGCTATTAATGTGCAATAATAATCATTTACATACAGCTAATACAGAGCATAAAACACTAATGGAAGGGTTCTAATAATTCTAATAAGCAAGAATGTGCAAGTTTAGTTTAATCCTCTTCCCTTCTTGTCCATATATTTAAGATTCCTGCTCCAGTTCCCTTGCAGTGATCATGCTAAAGTTAAAGTAACCAGGGTCTTGTATATAGATGAAAATGTTGCCCTACTGATGCTATTCTGTTTCATACATAAAATCCTGACACTCCCATCAGTGACACTATAAAAAGAGAAGCAGTTTTGGAGAGTTTTCTGGATGTGGGATGTATATTTGAACTCCTGGTCTCTCATGTTACTCTAATTATAATGTAACTGTTGCTTCCAGTATATACAAATATATTTAGAGATGTAGGTAGATAAAATTACTTCTTCCACTTGTAAATTACATCATGCATCCTTATTGCCAGGAATCAAAATGGCCCCAACTAGAGGACTTACTGCATTGAATGAGTAGTTAAAAAAAAAGAATGGTCTGTTATAATTTTAACATCTATGAAATTCTTCAGCTATATTTCTTACACCTCCTCTGTAAAGCTCCTCAACAAAAATAATGAGCAGCCATTATGGTTTTGGCATATTCATTGTCAGGTTCGGTACAGCCAACTCAATGTTCAAACAGGCACCTTTCAAGCACATCCCGCTCATGCACTAGGATGCTTAAATCAGCATCCAGACAGGTTCTTATATCACACTCATCACTGTAGTATCTGAGTGCCTTCCAATAGTGCAATAAGCCACATGAAACACATCTGTCACATGTTGTTTGTTCTCTCATCCTTTCCCCAGATCAGAAGCATGTGTGGTGGTGTTTCCATGTCTGCCTAATAGCCAATCAGTGTATCCAAACATGGAATTTGGACGGCCTTTACAAGGCCCATTTTTGAAAACTAGACTAATAGTCTATGGGAAAAGAAGCAATTCAGTTTCTCATATGCAAGTGAACCTCAGGTTGAATAATAGAAGGAACCCATTCTCATCAGGTTAAAAAGTGAAGCTTCACACCCATGCTAAATCGATGTAATCAGACCACATATTTTCTTGGATCAAAATGCTTCTTAATGGCCGAGACGGAATTACAGAGGCAAAATAAAATACAAATAAAAAACCTGCACTAGCCTGCAGTATAACTCCTAATCCTATGGTTCCCTTTAATAGTTTTAGTCCTTCTTTGCAATGAATTGGCAGATCAACTACACACACAGTTTCCCTCCGTGTTCCAGCAGAGGAGCTGACGCATGGCTTTCCCTCTGTCCATTCGGTTTCTCTCCATTCTCAGGCTGTTTTGTCCTTTTGGACTTGTTTCCCCTCCCTTTTTGCATTCTGTCTCACATTTTTTTCTGCTTTATTTTCTTCGTTTTCTTACTCCCTCATTCTCGCAGCCTCTGGTAAGACGGAGGGGTGAATGCCCCCTCCGTGACTCCAGAAGGCTGGGCTGCATGTGCACTTGTGGCGAAGCTGAGTACTACAGAAGAGCATCCTGAGCCATTGGGCTACTGGCTGAGCCCACACTCCTGCTCCTGTGTCTGGCTGCAGTAGAGGCTACTGCCGGAGAAGACAGGTGCCGCCTTTCAAGGAGCTACATGACACTTTACCTGCAGCTGTCAGTGAATGTTTGAAGGGGAAGACAGGGTGGATCTACTGGCAGATGGCTCCCTGTTCCCATCATTCGTCTCTGCTTCCTGTTCCAGGGGTGGGGTCCAGCAGAGGGGCAGCACAAGAACAGGTACCCAGCTGTCTGCTCAACACTGTCCCCCAGTAGCCAAAAGGCAGAACTGCAGGCAAATGCCTACAACTCAGCCAAGTGTGTAAGATTCAGACTGAGGTGTGGCAATGCACGACAACGCCGCCAAATGCATGCGTGTCAAATGAGGGCCATGCCATCTGGCAGCCCTGTAGGACCCCAATCTACTCTGGGGCCTCTGAGTACTATAATACAAAGAGAAATAAAAACAGAACTTAACAGAGTTGGGAGAAATGTCTCTTTGCATACTCTATCCCTTCAGATTAAAGATGACAACACTTCTTTCACTCATCCAAAAAGTCCTGCAACAAAAACAGGGCACATGACACTTTGTATTCCTGGTATTTCTAAGGCAAGCAGAAAACAGTCTGAGGTGGTGAAGGCAGGACCTTTCAGGCCTTAAACGTAAAGAAACAAACAAACAAAAAAGGACACCACCCTCCCCTGCCATTTGTTCCTTTGCAGGTCCCCCTTAAACAGATTGATTCTCCCTTCCCCCTACAAAAAGAAAATATGCTGTTTAAACAAACACCAGATGTTGCCTAAGCTTACTGTATGTTAAGTGCATACTAAAAACATATGTTGTTTTCTTCTACCTTAGCCATATGCCCCCCCATCCCATCCCTCACAATCACACACTTTGGTTCCAGTTTTTGTGTAATTTTAGGTGTTCTGGTAACTGTGTGTGTGTGTGTGTGTGTGTGTGTGTGTGTGTGTGTGTGTGTACACGCGTGCTCTTCTCATTTTTATATTTTTGGAAAATCCAAGAATGTTGATTGAATAATCCTAGAAAGTAAACAATGCAAATGTAAAGGTCTAGGAAACATACAGAAAAACCAGAAATCACCCATTTAAAAACAAAACAAAACAAAACAAAAACCACCCTGTAATTGTAACAAGTGTAGGCCACATCTCTAAATATGGATTATTACATAATTGTTGGTTGTAGACCTGTTGGCACCTAGTTTAAAATGAAATTTTGTCTGCTTGTTGTTGCAATTTATGTTACACAAATGTCTATTTTTGATTTATGGTAAGTTGGTCCAATTGTTCTAAATTACAACAATTCTGGTCTCAATTTTATTTTAAAATGTACTGAACTATACACTGCTGCTTCTGGATTCTAAACTGGATGTTCATTCCTGGTTGACACAAGCCGTGTGTTGTCATATGTTACTTACCTGTGTTACTTACCTATTAGAGCTAGAATATGGAACTCAGCAAACACCAGTTTTTAAGGACTGGCATGGAGGACTCCTGCTGCTATGTGTACACTTGGAAGAATAACCAATGATCAAGGGGCAGAAGTTCACAGATCTGGGCAACCATTTGTGTCTAACCCCAAAACTTACCCTACACTGATATTCCCGCCTACTACATTGACTTTGGTAGGGTTACATGGGGTATAAAGCAGAATAGAAAAATGTGGCCATGTCTAGTTAAATAATGTCACTTGTTGAGCAGTTAATGGGACTGTGCTAACTTGAAAGTCATTTGTAAAAATCATTCTCCCCCCACCACCCCCCTTAGTTATGAAACCGCTACATGAATATTTTTCCCAGGTCAGCTTTGTAATTCTACTTGTTTTCAAAGACTAAGTCCAGGGCAGACTGAAAGGGCAGACTCCTGGCACCGGCATGATGACATCAACAGGCTCATGTATTGCTTTGGGTGCCCTCCCTCTAGTTATTCTACAGGAAAAGTGTAAGGAGAACACCGGCTCCAATCTACGTGCTAGAGATACGAGGTGAGTAAAGGAATTACACTGTCCTATCATCATCACACTGTTAATAGCAACAATACCCTTCACTGCGCACACACACACACACATACACAAAATATGGAAATAATTTGTATTCTTTGGATTGCTGTCCGTATTTAACACCAGGCTTTACTGAGCCATATCCATGTTCTGAATGAGTCACCATGATGTAGCTATGCAGCACGTATAGACGTATACCATGTAAGTTTTACACACTGAGTGTTAACAAAAGCTAGACAAAATAAACACAGGTTTACACTCTCTGTATGTCAAATGAAATGCTAACAGAAATTATTAACCACCCATTTTGGAAAGGAAGGCAGACCAAACCCCAACACCTCAGTAAGGACTAGCCACACACAAAAGTGTATAGCAAGCAGTGCAGTCTTAACAAAAAACAAGGTCCTGTGTACTATGGGAAACTTTCAACCCAGACAATGGGAATCAAGCATGTGATTAAGTGCTTTGCTGAATCAGTGCCTAACTGGCGTACCTAAGGCCTTGACAATCACATCACCATATTTGCTATATGTCTTTTATGAATAGTCTACAGCAGTGGCTCTCAACCTTTCCAGACTACTGTACTCTTCTCAGGAGTCTGATTTGTCTCACGTACCCCCAAGTTTAATCTAACTTAAAAATGACTTGCTTACAAAATCAGACATAAAAATACAAAAGTGTCACAGCAGACTGTTATTGAAAAATTGCTGACTTTCTCATTTTTACCATAGAATTATAAAATAAATCAATTGGAATACAAATATTGTACTTCCATTTCAGTATATGCTGCAGTATAAACAAGTCATTGTATGAAATTTTAGTTTACACTGACTTCACTAGTGCTTTTTATGTAACCTGTTGTAAAACTAGGCAAATATCTAGATGAGTTGATGAACCTCCCAGAAGACCTCTACGTACCCCCAGGGATACGCGCACCCCTGGCTGAGAACTGCTGGTCTATAGGACTTTCACCAGCTTCCTCATTAACAATGTATGGAATAATGCCTAGTTCTTATGTAGTGCTTTTCATCCATTGACCTCAAAGTGTTTTAAAAGGAGGCCAGTTTCATTATCCTTACCGATATTCTTCAAAAAAATATCACATTGCCGTATTTATCTCATACTGCCATATGCGCAGCGATATGAAAAAACTAAGCTTTTAAGCACCACCTGACAAATTAAACACATACCTTCCATTAATGATGAGACAAGAAAAGGTTGGTCAAGAAATTTGATGGGAACGGACTCGCCCATATCATTTCCACACAGATCAGTATTTGGCATGCAGAGAATGGATCACAGCCACTCCAATGTTTTACTGTTTAATGCATGTTCATTTCTGATAG
This sequence comes from Lepidochelys kempii, assembly GCF_965140285.1. Lineage (NCBI taxonomy): Eukaryota > Metazoa > Chordata > Testudines > Cheloniidae > Lepidochelys > Lepidochelys kempii. Next base: position 16,574,234 of record NC_136391.1, read on the forward strand.
CAAAATTTAGGATCCAACCTGAACTGATTTGCACAATGCGACTCAGCTCATTTAGGCCTTGATCCTGCAAAAACTTAGCATGTGCCTAACTTTATACCATAGTTAGTGCCACTAAAGTCAACAGACCTACTCACATTGGGCAGTGTTAAGCACATGTGTAATTAATTTCTTACAGAGGTCCTCTTTTTCCATTTCCTGCCCCATGGGAACCAGACCTCTTTCCAGGGGTGTTTCCTCTCCATTTAATCACTTTTTGCACTTTGAAGCATAGTCCCCAGCTGTACAGTACTAGATGGCCTCCTGGAGGAAATTCCAGGTGCCATTAGGGTCACATAGCTATGCTGCACTGAAGAGGTTTCCTCAGATATTTGATTGGTGGGCCACCATTACTACATGCATGGAAACTGAAAATCCAGAACAGATTTTCCTTTACTTCTGATACAGCTGTAACACGTCTCACTCTATTGCAAACTTGATGGCCTGTGGTTTATCCTCCTCTTCCATGATTTACTGCCATCTTTTCTCTCTTTCACCATCTTTCGTCAGGTTCCTTTGAAGACCTAAAGATGAATGGGCTCAAAGCCAGCCTTTGAATCCCAAGTAAGCTTCATTCGAATAAAGCCAGAACCAAAATACCTAGCGGTTTCTCAGATCTGCCTCTCAATTCTCATCCACATTTAATTCTGTGCTATATTTGCTACATTCCACAGGAAACAAATAGAAATCCTGTGAAACCACTTTTAAATCACCAGCCACAAAACTCTTTCATTCTTCCCTACTCCCAAAATGGGAAATTTCCCAACAAAATCAGTTTTGCTTGTGGCCCAGGACGGACTAGATTCATAGAGTTTAAGGCCAGAAGGGCCTCTTGTATATCACAGACCATTAAATTTCACCCAACTACCCCTAAAAACCCCAAAACTTGTTGGCATACAGCATATCATCTTTATTTGAAGACTTCAGGAGATAGAGAATCCACCGCTTCTCTAGGTAATTTTCGCCAATGATTAGTCACTAGCACTTGTAAACACTTTTGCCTAATTTCTAGTTTGAATTTGTCTGGCTTCAACTTCCAGTTGTTGGTTCTTGTTATGCCTTCCTCCATGAGATTAAAGAGCCTGGTATTTCCTCCCTGTGAAGGTACTTATACCCTAATTAAATCACCTCAATCTTCTTGATAAACCCTACAGGATTGAATCTCAGCATTGCAGTCCTCCTTTTCTTCTTTCAGCACTGTAAGGCATTTTCTCCAGACCACTGATAATTTTTGCAGCTCTTTTCTGCACCTTCCCCAGTTTTCAACATTCTTTTAAAAATCTTTATACCACAACTGTACATGGTATTCTGGTATCTACCTCATGTTCTCACCAATACCACAAACAGCCATAGACTAGTGGCAGGTTTGAGGTCTGATGGTTTGTGACCCATCAGGGCTATAAATTGGTGTGATACACACTGGAAAAAGGAAAGTCGTAGGCTTTCCAATAGGTACAGTACTTGCTTCTAGGCCTGATAGAGTCTCACATACCCGATCTTACAAATCACAGCATTATCATGGCATTGAACATTAAAGATTGTGAGGAACAGAAATACTATGATAATGTGTCCATAGAGGTATTCTAAAATAGCTTATCTATCTTTGAGAGGGATCTCAAATATTAGTGGTCATTTCTTTCTACCATCAATACCTGGAGAATTAGATTCATGGTCCTAAGAAACCTACAAAGGGAGAAGTGTATTTAAAATATACCTAGCATCTGTTTAAAACTCTCTAAAACATTTTAAAATAGTTCTTCTGCTAACTATATTGCCTGTAAATCATGCATGATGGTCTAGTTTGGGGTGACATATTCATTTGAAACTCATGCTCATAAAACATATCTACCCCACCACAGCTATATGTAGAATTTCTATTACAATGAGAATTTCTCCCTTCGTTTCTTAGTCTCTTACTACTTTAGGACAATCAAGCCAGTGACTGGGTGGACCATGAAAAACTCAGCCCATCACCTCCAGATTTTCTCTTTCTTAATCTTATATCAACCCTGTTTTAGGGTGAATTGTGGCAGAAGAGTAAAGAAATCATTGTACAGCTAGGATATTATGTTTAGAGTTTCATACATATATTATCCTGCATGAATCACTCCTTCTTTTGAGGTATAATAAAACTTTAAAGTATTGACTTTGAATGTGTCCAAATATATCCACTTCTTGTACAATTTTTCTTGTGAAAAAAAAGTAATGTGACGGGTCACTAACTGCAACACAAAGCTGCAAATTGGACAGGGAAGGAAGCTGTAGAATTTCTCCTAGGCAGTTTTTCAGGATCTGTCCTGTTTTGAAAAGATGCTTGACACAACATACATCTTTCACTCACTCTCACAATCCATGAACGGACAAAATCCTAAATCCACCAAATAAGTCTTTCAGATCCAGAGCCTGCTACTTGAGTAGTCTTTACTCACCTGAGTAGTCCCATTGATTTAAACTGCCTACGTAAAGTCTACCTATGAGAGTCAAGATTTGCAGTTTTAGGCTTTTAATTTTGGCATCTCTGGTGAAGAAATGGACATGTTGCCTATCTTAGAGATAACATAAAAATCTGGTCAGAATTCCCTCTGCCAGAGTTTTAGCATCTGAAAATGTAGATACTGTCCTCAGTTAAGACAATAATGAAAGCACACAAGAGTTGGTATAGCATAGGAGGGACATTTCAGTTTGTATTTACATTGACTTGATCATCTCACTGATTCTTTGTGCTTCCCCCATCGGTTCGTTTTATCCAGCTGTTATCTATATAGTCACACTTAGAGTGTACGATCTTTGGGATAAGAAATATCCATTCCTTTGTTACATGTTCGTACAACACCTAACATTATGAGGCCCTGGCCTAAATGCACTAATGTAATACAAATAATTATAATATCTATGACTATTCCAAATACTGGATCAATTTATAAAATCTTTGGAATCTTATAAAATCTTATAAAATCTTTGGTGAGCATCAGCCTGGATGTAATAGAACCAGTGCTAAAAGTCCTCTCAACCCTCTCCTTTTTTCACATACTTACTCCATTGTAGTACAGCAGATGTCAGGCTTTTTGGCATAAATTCTGCAGTTTAATTACAGAGGAACAGTTACATAACCAGCTATAATAGGCAGAGAACTGTATTTGTACTCTGAAAGGGGGCAAATAGGTTTACCACAATATAAGAGATAGTGCTTTTGCTCTCCTCCTGGCTGGGTAGCCTAACTAATTTCCGTTCCTTCCCATATCTGTAGGTACAGTACCTGATCTCTTTGGAAATCATTGTATCTTTATTAAAACAATGTAATGTTAGTGTTTTAAGCTTCTTTTTCACATTTATCATAGGAAATGGCAAACATACAAATCACAAATGATATAAGATATTACTTGCCTACCTGCTTTGCTAGTTGCAATGCATCAACATCCAGTTTGACATGCACTGTGGCAAATAGGAAAGTCTTATTTAGCATGCACATCGCCTCTTGCAGCATTGCTGAAGTGTCTGGGAACAAAAACTCCCTGCTGGCACGCAGTGATAGGAGTTGACCAGCACATTCACCCTGCAAAACACTCGACACTCGGCTATTTCCCATTCAATGCAAGGCACACTTTAAACAGCTCAAAGACAACTTTTAAAGGAGCCCACAAAGGAATCTGTACTGAGAAATGCCATCCTTCAACATTAAGATCAACGACTCATGGGGACAAGTTAGCCAGGTATCACCCTTTCATGCTGCTATATTTTATGGCGCCTCAGGTGTCAGTGACACTGCAGTTTGAAAGTGGTTGAGTGCAGGGTTTACATTCATGGGAGAATGTTGACCTCCAGATAACAAGTTAGCCTAAGGAAAGAGAATTGTCTGTAAACAAACCACAATAGCTAAGCGGAAAGTGATCATCAGATGAAAGATGAGCTATGAGCTAGGTGAAGTTTTCATACATCCGACGTGTCATTCGAGGTATGTAGTGACATGCCCCGGGTCTTCCCTTCTGGTACAACTTGGCTTCCAACCATCCAGTCAATATCACACTGGCTCTTGCTGATCAGAAGTCAACAATATCTTTGGAAATAACAACAAGATGAAACATGACAGCAAGGAAACCTAGAGATTTTGTAGCCTTCCGCCATAAACTTCTCCACCTGCTGCATGAAGAAGCAAGAGAGTTTTACCATGCAACTGAAATGCTATGTAATGTTTAGTTACCATTGCACTTTGAAAACCAGCGTTTCCTATTTTAAAAGGGTTACATAAATGGAAGCTTGACCCACACACTTCAGAATGTAGCACTTTATGTAAACTTAACTCTGTTGGTTCAGATTAATCACCAAGTGAAAAGTTCTAATTAGTGCTGAGTGTTCAGATTTCAGCCTACTCAGCAGGGACTGAGCAATGCCTCTCATTGAATGATTAGTGAGTAAACAAAGTTGTGATCATCTCTCTTAAAAGCCCATACATAAATATGTCTACGGAAAGTGGTCTGGAAAACTCAAGCAGAAAGAGAAAGAAAGAATATAAAACAAAATTGTTTGGACATTCTTAAATCTTCTCTTTGCCGTTATCATAATAAACATAAACGTGCAACTTGATTTAAAAAAAAAAAGTTAACTTAGGAAATAAAAGATAAATTTGAAGGACTAGATGGCTCAGAGAATTGACAAAGGCCAATTTAAAGAAGTCAGCTATTTAAACATAAAACTTTAAATAAAAATATACATTATATACAATTTATTTTGAAATTTATGGAAAATTATATTGTGGAGGCTGGAAAGAAGCTGAGGTTAGGGGAAAAAAGACAAAAGCATCTCTAACCCATTAATTTTTCATTTAAACCTTTAGCAAAAAGCTACAACAGTTGCAGGATAACAGGGTTAGCAGCTGGGAGGAACATGAAAGACATACCTTGCTGCTGTCAGGTTTCTTTTTTTTTTTTAATCTTAAGGTGACCAGCTCTACAAAGTCCATTCCCAGCTGCAGAAAATTTTCTTGGTTTCCTAAACCTAAAAGGAAAAAAGTTTTTTTCCCCTTACAAAACTTTTTGATTTTTCAAAAGTTCCTTAAAAGTTTAAGAGGTATGACTTTTCTTGCAAAATTCTCAATAAATAAACCTGACAATTTTGTGCTGTCCTCATCTGAAGCATTGACTTAAGGCTGTCTACACACAAAAGTTGCTTTAACCACACCAGTACAATTAAAGTGATACAACCCTGACCCCCCCTTAGTGTGGACGCAGTTATACGGATGTAAAGCTGCTTGTACTGGTACAGTTTATTCCCATAAGGAAAGGGGAATAAGATATATCAGTATAAGGCTCCTTTATCCTGGTATAACTGCAACTTCATGAGGGGATGTACCAGTATAATTATATCAGTAAAAAAATCACAGCCCTAACTTAAATAGTTATACCGTGCCTAGACACCCATATCAGAGATCAGGGCCTCACTGTGCTAGGTCCTGTAAACAGTTAACACAAAAAGAGGGAGAAATGAAGAGAAGTTTGCATCCAGAGCCAGATTCTACACTACACTGGGGCCATATTATAATGATACCAGGAAGGGGTGTAGAAATACCCCAGCCCTAGAATCACCGTGTTCCTGTTCTGGGGCTGCTCTCAGTGGGCCCTAAGAGGTCCTTGTTCAGGGTAAAACACAGGTGGTACCGAGGTGCTTAAAGCCACTCTTGTTCCCAGGTATTTTTCTAAACCCAGAGAATATGGCTCCAATACATGGTAGTCCAAAGGCCTTTTGAGATGAGAGCGCAAGTGACAACACAGCTGGGGAGAGTTTTCACCATGACCATCCATTTACACCTACATAAAGGAATAGAAAGAGGAAGATGAGCTACTAACCAAACCTAAGATTTTATAGATAAACTCATCTTAAATACTGACACATTTATGAATTCACACATCAATTCTGAAATTGCTGATACTACAGACATGCTGTTTCTTTCAATATTTCTCTGTTCTCTTATAGCATTCTTATATATACATGCTTGCCCCAATAAGTGCCAGGTTACAGATAAGTCACAGATAATCAAGTTGGGCCATTTCCAGCACAAATCATGAGACTGGCAGTGGCTAAGTCATTATGCAAGGTAACCTATTTCCCCTTGTTTTTTCCAACCCCCCCCCCCCCCCCCCCGCCGTCCTCAAACGTTCTTGTTAAACCCTGGATTTGTGCTGGAAATGGCCCACCTTGATTACCATACACATTGTAAGGAGAGTGATCACTTTAGATAAGCTATTACCAGCAGGAGAGTGGGGTGGGGGGAGGTATTTTTTCATGCTTTGTGTGTATAAAAAGATCTTCTACACTTTCCACAGTACGCGTCCGATGAAGTGAGCTGTAGTTCACGAAAGCTTATGCTCAAATAGATTGGTTAGTCTCTAAGGTGCCACAAGTACTCCTTTTCTTTTTGCGAATACAGACTAACACAGCTGTTACTCTGAAATGTGGCATGGCAGTTAAGGGTCAGATCTGCAGAAGTACTGAGCACCTACAGCTCTAATCAGGCCATAAATGATTTGCTGAAAGTCACACAATAGGCCAGAGGCAGAGCTAGGAATGAAACCACTGTCATAGTGCTAGCCAATTTCTTGCTCTAACCACTAGACCTCACTTCTTTTGCAGTGTTTCAGTATTTAAAAAGCAACTATTTACCAGTGATAGGAAAACAGATGCTGGATGTTTTTGCATTTATTACATTAAAAAAGATCTTTAAAGTTTCTCCTTTAGTAACAACAACAAATTAAACTCATAAACAAAGCAAAGCTGTTTCTTCCTGATATAAAAACAACACAAAAAGCCCAAATTTCTTTTGAAGAGAGTAGCCCATGAGTCAGAGTTCTAGGGAACAAAGAGCTTAAGTTTCCATCCAAGAAAACCGAAGGAAATTTCTGTTTCCTACAGTAGAACATCAAACGTTTCACAGGATCTCTCTGGCCAGGCATGAATCCCTTTGACTTCAACAATGGTTTTGAAATACTCACACAGATGTGAATAACAATGAAAGAGCATGGTTCCTTCCTGGTGGGGAGAAAGAAAGGACTTTATCAGCAAGGGCCCTGCAACTGCTCTGAAGAGGACTGCAACAATATACTTGAGTATTTCTTTTGTTACACACAGCACAGTATAATGGCCAATGACATCTCAATGAAGCACACTGGCAATGATTATGCCTCCTTTGAAAAGACAGGCACATGTGTATGGCAGAGATATAGCAAACCATTTAGAAAAATAACCTCTTACCTCTGCTTAGGGCAGGTATTTTGCTATCTTTATACCACCTACCTTTTCCAGTGGCATGAGTACTTTGGACTACAGTGTCTGTCTTTCTGAACAAGCCTAGGAGGTATTCGGCTTACAGAGCATTGCTTAAATCGTTTAATAAAACATACTGGGAGGGGGGAGGAGATACTTCTGTTTAAGGCATTACCTATTCCTGCACCTTACTCTTCACACTGCAAGAGATCCATACTGGTACTCCAGAAAAAGAAAAGGAATTCACAGCTAAATGAACCAGTAAAACAGCCATTCTTAAACAGTCCAGGGAGCTTTTCCTCAGATCCAGTCAGGCCATTGCAAGTGTTGGTGTTGGTGGGAAAGGTGGCTGCATAAGTAAGAGCAGCTTTCTATTACACAGTGCTGAGAAGAATGAATATTTGGAGAACCTCTGCAGTGATTAATGATTTTTCAACAGGTCTGTTTAAATAAAATAAAAAACAAACCATTTTTCATGCTTTCCTTGACTATTTTGCAGAAAGAAAGAAGCAGCTTTCACACATGGAGGGAAAAATCCCAAACAAAAAGCCTGATTTTTGCCTCATATAGCTGTTTTCTTAGGGCAAATGAAAATAGAAAGACCTCTGCCTTTTCAGGTCACCCTTACCACAGCGGAACATATCGTTGTGGAGTTCTCTCAGGTTAAATTTCAATATATTACTGTAAATCGACAAGTACAGTTGCAAACAATTTATAACAACTCAATGGAACACTCATCTGATAGAAATATAAGACTATAAACTATGCAGCCTCAGGCTGTATTCCAGATATATTGCCCTGGTCCACAAAAGCAATAATTGAGATCATTCAAATTACTCACATGCTTTAAATTAAGCATGTGCTTAAGTGCTTTGCTGGCTTAGGGCCATAAATATGAAGTCCCTGCCTTGAGGAGCTTATACTGCTGTACTGTAATATTCAGAAAATACAAACAATGGGAAATACAAGAGAAATTATACTAATATGTGTCAGAGTAGCAGCCGTGTTAGTCTGTATTCGCAAAAAGAAAAGGAGTACTTGTGGCACCTTAGAGACTAACAAATTTATTTGAGCATAAGCTTTCTGAAGTGAGCTGTAGCTCACGAAAGCTTATGCTCAAATAAATCTGTTAGTCTCTAAGGTGCCACAAGTACTCATTTTCTTTTTACTAATATGTGTGTACAGAAATGAAACTGTGAAAGCAAGAAAGAAAGTGTGAGCTATATGTCACCGGAAAGCTTATGCTGAATTCATTCTACTGCAGAAATCTATAGACTGTGAACAGCTTGAACAATGAGTTAGCATTCAACCAGGGATTAAATGAATTAATTCGACAGGATATTATTGTAGTACCAGGACTGAATGAGAACTGAAAATAGCCTTTGTTCACGTTGTCCATTGCAAAGTTCAAGAATGAGAACTGAAAATAGCCTTTGTTCAAGTTGTCCACAGTCTATTACCTCTATCAGACACACCTGGTTGGAATTTTCTCTGTATCTCTATTTGGTAGAGGATGTATTATTTTATTATAATTACGTTTCCTCTCTTCCCTACTCTACTGGCTTTTATTTGTGCTTTATCGTTAGCTCAGGACCCAATTTTTTATTTTTACTCTCAACTTCTCTGTATAATTTATTATATTCTCTGACATACTGTGCAACATAGCATGTTCATTGTATCTGCAATAGAATACATTGAAATGGTAAGTGAAAATTCTCTGTAGAAAGCCAGAGTTAAATTCAAAGACTCATAGACATCAAAGCTAGAAAACACCTACCAGATCACAAATAATCCCCTACAAGGGCACAACCTGGTCCCCAGTAGACAATGCATCAGATGAACATTGACTGATAACAATGTGTCCAGGATCCAGTATTCACAAACGCATCTTTTTTCATATTTGTGAAACAAGCTAGTAGCTTTACATAACTCATAATTATAGTTAATTCTGTGGTTCTTTCATTGATTGTTCTTTTTTTAATTTAGAAATGGGAAACAGGCATGATCTTGATTTGGTCATGGCAAAAGTTGGGTTGATCTCATGAAATCTAATATTTGCAAGGCCCGAGGGTATGATTTCCTGATCCGTGCTTCAAATTTAGTGGAAGCAACAGTTTTTGAGCTTGTTTTCCTAAACCATGAATTTTTGAGAGTTGGATAATAGCTCCTATATTTAAACAATTCTCAGGGTTGCTTGCTTTGTCTACATTTGGAAATTGATCTCCTTTGCACACAGCACATCATGATTAACAAATACAAAATACAGGAAATTACTTACGGAGCTAAAGTACACAGTTCTTGTGCTTTCAAGATAGGTGCCAACATGCAGAAACAGCAAATATAACAATGACACAATTCCCCCCCCCCACCCCCAAGTATCTGCACTGTGCAAAGACCTGCTGCTAATTTTCACTCAGCAAGGGGGGATGCCATTGATCTTTTGTTGCATTGAGAAACGGGGGTGTCATTTGGCTTTGTACTGGCTACTTGGTTGCCCACCAGTTTTTGAGAATATTTTTCCGAGCTAAAAGTAGCAGTTTGTTGAGCAGAATTAAATAATCCTACATGAAGCATTCCTCTGGGCTATTATTTTGCTCATATGACCTGGAATCTATGCTTAAGTGAGGTATTCTATGGAGTAAAATATTGTTGGCATCAAAATGTTTTTGCACTCTTCAGACTAATTCTCTGGTTCCTTCTCAAGTAAATGCCCTTATTTGGAATTGTAAAAGATGTATTACATTTAATTTTTTAAAAGCATTTTCAGAAATCTTGGTAGTCCCAATTTGATTTACCCAAGAAGTTTAGATTGAAATGTGCTTTGTAATTGAAATGTAAAAGTTTCATATCAGTTCAACAGAACAAAAAAATTAAGCTCAGACAAGAATGTTTTCCTAGATTTTATTTCTATTTTCATTCGAAAGCCATTTATTTTAAACTTCTTGCCAGGCTAGACCACAATGTTTGATCAGGGTGGAGGAGCGAGAAGGATTCCTCAATGTTCAAGTTTTTTTGAAGTATCAGAGGGCCAGCTGTGTTAGTCTGTATCCACAAAAACAATGAGGAGTCCCGTGACACCTTAAAGACTAACAGATTTATTTGGGCATAAGCTTTTGTGGGTAAAATAAACACTTCTTCAGATGCAGAAGTGGTTTTTTACTCACAAAAGCTTATGCCCAAATAAATCTGTTAGTCTTTAAGGTGCCACCGGATTCCTTGTTCAAGTTTTTTAAAGATCAGCACAAGACTCACTCAGTCTCTCCCTGAGACTTCATTCCCAGATTTCACAGAGGTTTTTAGGGGGGTCTTTATCTCACGGAAACAATAAAATCGTCCATACTGGGTCAGACCAATGGTCCATCTAGCTTAGTATCCTGTCTTCTGATGGTGGCCAGTGCCAGATGCTTCAGAGGGAATGAACAGAACTGAGAAATTTTGAGTGATCCATCCCATTGCCCAGTACCAGCTTCTCGCAGTTGCAGGTTTAGGGACACTCAGAACATGATGTTGCATCCCCGACCATCTTGGCTAATAGCTATTAATGGACCTATCCTCCATGAACTTATTTCTTTTTTGAACCCACTTTTAGCCTTTACAACATCCCCTGGCCACAAGGTCCACAGGCCGACTATGCACTGTGTGAAGAAGTACTTCCTTATGTTTGTTTTAAACCTGCTGCCAATTCATTTCATTGGGTGAGCCCTATTTCTTGTGTTATGAGGAATAAATAACACTTCCCTATTCACTTTCTCTACACCATTCATGATTTTATAGACCTCTGTCTTATTCCCCACTTAGTTGTCTCTTTTCTGAGATGAACAGTCCCAGGCTTTTTATCTCTCCTCATCCAGAAGCTGTTTCATACCCCTCATCATTCTCATTGCCCTGCTCTGTATCTTTTCCAATTCTAATAGATCTTTTTCAAGATGAAACAACCAGAACTGCACACAGTATCCAAGGTGTGGGTGTACCATGGATTTATATAGTGGCATTAAGGTATTTTCTATTATTTATGCCTCTGGAATATATTACTGGAATGTGGCTATGGTGGGACATAGCAGGCATAGGTGATGGAAGAGAAAGGAGGAAGTACATAGAAAGTGGTTATATGTTTGCTTGGGGAGTGCACCCTGTATCAGGTACATTCTGATTTTGCTGTTAATTCTCTTACTTTTTAAAAAAAGTAAATAGAAGCTCATTGTTTGAGGAACGGCAGAAAGAGACAGACTTTCAGGAGAGATTTGAAGGAGAAGTGGTTGCACCATCTACATGATAAGGAATGATATTATAGGCATATGGGGCAGCTTGTAAGAGACTGGTGTGTCCTTGTGAACAGATCCAGTTTGCACAGCTCTGTGGCACAAAGGAGAAATAAAGTTGCCCTAATAGGTCAGCTGGGATTCCTTCTGTTTACGACAATTTTTAACTAGATTAAAATCCCTGTCTGGCTCAGAAAGGTTTACATCGTCTCCTACTGGACTCCTAGCCAAGAGCACGTGTCAGTTGTGCATCTGAGATATGGCCACAGGAACACCACAACGTCACATCTCTTATCTGACCAATCACTACTAAGAAGTAGCTTGAATTTCAAATACTGAGTATTGAACACAGAGAGAGAACCAGCTGTGATCAGTTCATAAAGTCAAAATATTCGGGAATAAATCATCCAGTTTACACTGACAGTGAGTAAACATGATGACATCACTATCTGCTTGTGGATATTCTGTGACCACAAGAAAAGACAAGATTCATTGACACAGTTATAGGTTGCCAATTATTTCTTCCGCAGCTTTGCTTAAAACTGAGGCCCCAGACCACTACTGGACAGTAAAGTTACCATGACCCTTTTTGCAGGAACAGGGGTGTTAAACCCTGAACAGTAATCCAATTCCTTTTTGGGTATTTACAGTCTAACTACAGAAATTTTCCTGTTGCTTTAGTTGGGGCCTTAGTTTAGTTTAGTTGATCTTCACTTTGGGGCCTGAAGTGTATTGTTACTCATCCTAGTGTAATGGTTGCTGTATTCTGCTCTAGAATCAGCTGCATTTCAGTGGCTGATAAAGCAGTGATCCCAGTGTGTCCTTAGTTTTTACTTGTGTAAAGCATCCTAGGCATGTGAAATGAGTTATATAAATCAACAAATAAATATTTGGATACAGCCACCTTCATTATTCTTCTCTTCCTTTTTTTTTTTTCCTTCTTTATCATTAACTCCTTTCCTTGATAAGAAAAACTGTGTTTATAAACTCTATTTTCTGTTCCCTTCTTTATCCATATTGTATCTGCTTTCCTTGAAAATTATTTCCCCAGATATATTTATGATATACAAACATTTACAGCTTTCTGTCCAACAGCAGCTGCCACTGATGTCAAAACAAGCCACCCATGGGAAACCAAAAGTCCATGGTCATCCAGCTAATTCTCTTCAATTGTTTTTCCCTCATGTGAGGCTTAGAGAAAGAAACCCCTTCTATTTGACAATTTGGAAACCTGCTATTCATTGAGGCTTTGAGGTTCTTAAAATCTAAAGAAAAATCTGCAAGCCATTTTCCAAACTTGGTGAGTCTGGTCAATAAGAAAAGAAAAGAAAAAAAAAAAGAAAGAAAGAAACAAACATAAATAGTATCTGACATCCAGTGCCATAAAAGTAAAATACTTTAAAACTTGGCATCATGTAGAAGTTAGCTAATTATAGTGGCGCCATTCATGACAATATAATTAACTGTGTGTCTGCATTTCCATTAAAAACTCCCATTTTCAAGGGTTTATGATACCGCCTTGAAAATTTGGTCTGGCGAGAGACTTGGCATACCAAAGTCTCAGCCTCAAAGCAACTTTTTCCCCTCCAAAACTGAAGGAAGAAAAACCTTGTTGCCTTTTAAAAGGATTATAATGAAATAACAAAACACAAACAAATAAAACTTTTCTGTGCTTTTTAGTAATAAAGATTTTCAGGTTTTGGAAACCAAATATTGTATTTCACTACACTGCACAATGGTGAATATATCTCCCTTCATTCATTTTGGAAATGCTACCATAAAATACACCTGAATAAAATACCTTAAAATACACCTAGGGACTTGTCCAAAAATTACATCCTCCTGACAAGAAGCTAATGTTTGAACAACTTTTGTACTTGAAACAACCTGATACCACTATGACTGAGTGCACCCCTATATTCACATCCTACACATTACTGTAATAATCTTCATACAAAATATGCCTTGTGAGGTATCATTTGAAAACTAGTAACTCATTGATCAATAATATCACGGTGAAATGTGTTTAGCAACATTATATGTAAAGTTATGAACATAAGCTGAAATTATGACTGAAATGTGTTTACCAGACAAGTTTGGAGAGGGAGTAAATCTGTTCCTCAAAGACAAAGGACAAGCAGATTCCTCTAGCCAGGTGTCATCAAAGATGATTGGCAATCACCAGTCAAGTGGCCATTCTTTGGTAAGGGAGGATGGCAGAAACAGATTGATCTGTATTTTAGCAAACAATGTGTAACCTCTTTCACCAGGAGATTCTAAGTCTCTCTTCATAGCTGAAAGGAACTTTATATGGGGTAACCCTCAGGAAAATGCATTTCATAGAATGACTAAACTGTAAAAAACAAGGGGCAAAAACACGCCAGGGGGATTCTCTCTCTCTCTTCCCCTCCCCCCCAATCTTTCACCTAAGAAGACAAAGGAACCTGCCTTTTGACTTTGGGAAGCATCCTGACATGAAAATTTGATTAGCAGTGTTGCTGGAAACATGCAGTAAGGATTTCACCTTGAACCAAGTCTAGCTTGTTAAGCCTTGGTTACTAGAAAGCAATTTATCTTAAGTTCTCTTGTAACCATTTTTGACTTTAGTGCCTTATACTTGTACTCGTTTAAAATCTTCCTCTTTGTAGTTAAATAAACTTGTTTTATAGTTTAAATCAAAACTAATCCAGTGTTGTTTTTAAACTGAACTGAGCTCCAGTTAAAGGTGCAAACTGTTGAATATTGCCCCTTTACAGGAGCAATGGACCTCTAATATCTGAATTGTCCAGGAAAGGCCTGGACTCTGCAGAACACAGATTTTTGGAGAAAATCTGGGACTGGGATTGTGTTGGGGTCACTCTGCAAATTGTAACCAAGGCTAATGCAATGCTGACAGGTTGCTGGGGTCAGAGTTGCTAGATCAGGACTGCAGCTATACATCGACATTCAGAATGCTCCCTGCATGTTGTTTGGCTGTTTGTGAGAGGCGCAGATTGGAAGCGACATCAGCAAGGCATTGAGAGGTCACAGGACAGGCGGTGACAACCCCTCACAGGTCTGGATTGCACCCTGAAATGTGATAATCACCTCTCCCCTCATGGGCTCTTCCTTTCACTGTCCTGTCTCTTGTCTGAAAGTCATACAGCTGCCAAAGAGCAGATCTTATCGCAATGAGAACTGATCTCCTTCCCATGTCTAGCAAACTTGGAAAGGATTCCTTATAGAAAACAGAGCAATTTGCAGAGCAGCTTGTGCCAACTGAGAGTGGGTAGGCAAAACTAACATTTGAACATGCACTTGGAGCCAGTTTATCGCACAGGCTGAAGCCAAGGGTGGTCCAGGGGTTAGGCACTAGCCTGGGACTTGAGAGATCAAGATTCAATACACTACTCTATTATAAATGCCCTGTGTGACTCTGGACAAGTCCCTTGGTCTATCTGTCATCTGTACTTCTCCACCTGTAAAATGGGGATAACAGCACTTCCCTTCCTCACAGAGGTGTTGTGAGGCTAGATAAATTGTGAGACCCTCAGATACTATCTCACAGGGAGCACGGGAGAGGGAGGGCATGTAAGTACCTAGATCAATTCTGATTCAAAGTTGATAGGCAGAGCTTTCTTCCTACCCCAAGGAGGCTCTACAAATCATGCATCTCCAGCAGAGGTTTGATTTTAAAATACAGATTGGTGAGCAAGGTGAAAAACTTTTCAAGCATCTGCTCTTTTGCATCAGTGTGATTATGGTATGGTCCCACGTTCGTTTTTCTTGCACTTGTTTTAATCCTGTTCTCTGGGGGTGTTTTTTTGTATTTTTACACACCCCTATACTGACAGAACCTTTTAGGCCAAATATCAGTCTCCTGTGCACAGCCAAGTTAAAAGGCTTGCATGGGAAACCTCCAGATGGCTTGAGGAAAAACAGATTCCTTTTCCCATCCTCACTTTGAGCTGTACCAGCACAATCCCTCTGCAGCTGTTCCTCGGGCCTGTAGCACTGGCCGCTGCCCCCTACCACACCCTGTGCGGCGGGTCTGGGTTAGCTGATCTTTGGCCAGCTCCCACACTGCCCCCCCCCTCAAACCGCCAGTCTACACTGCCATGGGGAGCGCTCTGTCATACGCTATTTTGTAGCATGAAGGGATGCTGGAGTTGATCCAGCAGGGAGAGAAAAATCTCCATCTGCATCCTCTCAGCCCATACACAGGCAACATAACCAGGATACATCGTTTCTGGTAGATACCATTTTTCCAGCTACTTATTGTCCTCCCCGTCTCAAAGGTGGCTGTATTTTACTGGTACTGGGTGCATCATCCATGGCTGATCCAAAGCCCATGAAAGCCAGTGGGAGTGTTTTCATTGACTTTAATGGCTTTTGAATCAGACCCATGGAATCCTTCACATGCTACACAAAAGTAAACTATGACGATTATTGGTAGGGTCCCTGATTTTTCCATTGTTGAGGTAGGGTATTTTCTATACACAAAGTGCATCAAATACAGGATAGAATTCTGTCCCTTAGGACACTGCAGTTACTTCTAAAACATTAGCAAATACAGTGTCAAAGGAACAAGGTATGTTTCCATCACTTTTTCCCCTTCTCCTCACTCCGATTACTTGAATAGTGGCGATCTCCACACACTTTGCTTCCATAATCACACTACCCAGCGACAGGTTTCCTTCTCCACCAAATACCCTTTGAATATTTTCCAGATGAAAAGCTATCCTGGTCCTGTCCAGACAGCTAAACATTTTCAAAATGCCAGACTGACATTCTGTACTAACCACAATGGTAGTATTTGCTGCTACATGTCTTTGCTCCCAAAGGATATAAGACGATATAAGGGGTTCTTTAAAAAGGAGGGTAAGGCCATACCCTACGTAGGAGTGGACCATACATGCCATGAAAGTCTGGAAGTAACCTCACACATAACCTTGACAAAATAGATTAGGGAGTAAGTAACAGAAGAATCTCCACGTGATATCTTACTGCTTATAGCAACCATGTAGCACAGCATGTGGAGGGAGTGTTCTTAGCAGCTACTCACGCTTAAACATTTGGAAAATATAGTTATTGTGGCTACAGCCCAGGTATTTGGCAACAACGTTCAAGATGAAGTTGTCAGAATTCATAAACACACCAGCCCAGTCAACAGTTCCAAGTATATTAGGGACTCCTGCCAAAGGATAGAAGTTTTTCTTCACTTGCTGGTAAAGTTATGGAAGGAATATAAACTGTGTTTGTCTGTACATGAATCATCATGATTTCTAAGAATGCCAAAAGGCAACATCATAGGGTTTTCTCACTGTGCCAGCAAGATCACATACCTAACTTAGCCAGCATCTAAGGAAGTTTGTATACTGGGTACATTCTGAAACACTATCCCTGCACTTTGATACAGCGCAGCTTCCTTGATAGTATATCACCGAGATCTAAGATGCCTTGCCTACCTAAAAAGTTAAGCGATATACTGTGCTGTACTGATCATCTGTCAAGTCTATGTTGTTGATCTAGAGCCTACAAAGTATGGGCCCAGTCCTGTAAATGGTCCATGTCTGAAATCCCTATTTGTCATCAAAGGAATTTCCTTCAAGCACTTAGAACATGAACTGGACCCTTTGCTACCTTGCTGCCATAAAAAGAAACAACATAAGCTGAACTAGAAAAGATATTTGGCAAATACACAGGGCTCAAAGTGTTCAAGGAAGGTACATCTCAGAGCCAACTTGAACACAAACTATCACCACAGTAAATGCTCTCCTTTGAATTAATGCTACAATATTTATTAATGTTGAAGATTAAGGGCCAGATTTTAATCTCAGTCAGTGTACATCTGGAGTAACTCCTTTAAAGTGAGTGGAGTTATTCTGGATTTATACTAGTGTAAATGAGATCGGAATACAATTGAAGGAGTTCACCCTGCCAACCTGCAATATAATGAAGCTTTGAATATAGGGGCCCTCTTACCCCTATTTAATCTTATCTTCTTGATTTTCAGTTGAGAATCAAGCTTACTGGAATGGTAATTATACAATTCAGTGACTGTCTGAACCTGTGAATTAATTGGCTTTCCAATTATCTTTTGGGTATTTTATGTAATAGAATTATTATACATAGTAAGGCTAACAAGGAGCTGCGAGGGGGGAGATAAAAGCCCTCATTTACATCAATTTTTTCTCATTATGTTTTTACAATTAACACCTATTATTTTTTAAAAGCTTCATAATGTGCCCATTGTAAAATGGGACAGATGAATAGGAGCATATATCAGCTATGTTCTGAGTTCTGCATTGACTTGCTATCTAATACCAGGTACATTCAAAGTATTGATAAGTCTATAAAAAGCCTTTTTGTCAGAAAAATGCTGATTCATCAAAACCAAAATTGTTTGCAGGAAAGAATTTTGGTTTTGACAAATTTCCTGTTATGAAAAATGTTTGGGGAAAAAAATCAAAAATTGTCAAAATGTCCCATTTGACATTTTTGAAACAAAAAGGGTCAATTTTTTGTTTGTTCAAAATTACTTTCATGTCATATATATATAAACCATAATAAACAGGTCCAACTCAAAATAAAAATTATTTCAGTTGACCTCAATCTGAATTTTTTTCTGTATTTTGGTTTGTGAAAATTTTTCAGATGGTCTTTTCAGGATGGGAAATTTTCTTCAAAAAATCGCTCATGGGATGGGAAACTGTTTCCTGCCCCACTCTACTTATGACCTCATTGTCTCCAGCACCTCCTCACCATACAACCCATCATGGTCAACTGGCATGTTCTAGCAATCCTTCATCAGACCTGAACTCCAGAGGATGGTGGCAAAGCATTTTTGGTGGACGGTCCTGGAATTTATTCCCATTCACAGTGCACCAAGGCTGAGCTTGGCAGCTTTCAGGAATCAGTGCATGTAGGACCTCCTCAATGCAGAGTTTTACAATAGCTGGTTGAAAATTGTTAACAGAAAGTTTCTTCAGGAAAATGGCAATTTTGACAAAAAATTTCCAAAGAAACATTTCTAAACAAAACATTTCAAACTGACATTGACCTCACAATGACATTGGAAGCTGAAGTATTAATTCAAAATGAAATGTTTAATTTCAAATCCACATTTTCTTTTTGAAATGAGTAAAACATTTTGTTTTCATTGAAAATTTCAAAAAAAGATTGTTTTGACCCTTTTGAATCAGAATTTTTCAGAACTTTTGGTTCTTTGAAAATTTCAATTTGAGATTAAACAAAATGTCAGTATGTCTGAATTCCCCATGGGATAAAAATTCTGTTTTCCAACCCACTCTCATTTTTACTCTAAAAGCAATTGACTGTTGGTGGGGGGTGAATCAATGGCTCTGGCGCCACATGACTGGCCCTTGATACTTTTTTTAAAAATACAATTTTGCATCCATATCTAGATGCCAGTGTTTGCTAAGGAGGGGAGTGAAGAATTCAGCTCTCTCCCAGCCATATTTAAAGTCATTTCCATCCCTGCTCAGAAGAGGAAGAGACGTAACAGATACTTCTGCTCCCCAACATCAAAAGCTTCAGCTGGGTTGTGGTTCTTATTAAGGCATGGAGAGCTTTTATTTAACAGCTACATTGTTTTATTTAAACGTGACTTAACTAACACTACAGAGCCAGACTTAGTATTGTCTACAGCCTGTACCTCCCAGCACTCCAAAGCCCTGCTTTCCAAAATGGAGCATGACCTTGGATCCTTACAGCCACACTCAGCTCCTTAGATAGCAGCAGCAGCTGCTCCACACATTAGCTGCCTCCCCTGTGCCAAACTCCCACACAATGGAGGAGGTGCCCCACACAAGCAGTGCTGATGTCTGCAGACCTGTGTAAGGCAGGGACAGGGTACTGGGGAGCATGCTCGCTAAGGTGTAGAAAGTGGGGGGAGGTATCTGGATGGGGCAGAGGTACTAGATGCCCTTACCTCCAGCGTCCTGCAGCTTTCCAATATAGGACAGCCCTCTGCCCCACCCAGACACACTCCTCGAGTACTCAGCACCTCTCAGCAGCACGATGTGTGTCACCCACTCCCTCCAGTCAGGGAGCACAGTAACTGCCTCCCATGTGTCCCTCGACCTCAGCACATCTGCTCTGGGCATCCATAATTTGACATTAAGTGTTTAAAGTAGAGTTCTAGATAATCTCAGAGACAAACAGAGAAGTGAAAAGCTGAAGCTACGTTAATGAGAATTTGCCTGGGAGTCGGTGCTGAATGGCTGTAAAAGTCTTGTGTAGAA
This sequence comes from Lepidochelys kempii, assembly GCF_965140285.1. Taxonomy (NCBI): domain Eukaryota; kingdom Metazoa; phylum Chordata; order Testudines; family Cheloniidae; genus Lepidochelys; species Lepidochelys kempii. The sequence continues at coordinate 16,594,029 of NC_136391.1, forward strand.
ATATACAGCCGGTTTCCCTTATTCCCACAATGGATGTCAAGCACTTCAAAAGCTTTAAAGAACATTCTTGTCATACACGGTTTAATTTCTTTCCATTATTTTAATACAATCGCCTGTACTCACATTACCTCAATACTAGGCCAGTACACTCCGTATAACACACACACACTGCTCCTGAAAAACAATTGACAAGCTGTCAAAGCAACATTAAGGCTCTTTGGAAAATAACTTAATTAAGAAGCACGCAGCGCTTAACATGTGTCACTGAGACACCAGTCTGTGTGTCTGAACTGATACTATTTCAGTAATTTGGCTCAGCTAATGTATCTATCTAGCTTGATGGAAACCAAATAAATAAAAGTGGAAGGAGAAAAATCTTTAAACACCAAATAACCAAGTTGTTGGGATTTTTTAAATGTGTACTAAGAGCATTTCCCATTTTAGGGGAAAAAATAAGATAAATTATAGACATGTATTCACTCTAAAACCACATTTTTCTATGTCAAAATGCCATCTTCTGATCATGATATGTTCCGTCTGTGCAATTGGATATAGCTACTTCTAAAACTTAAAATGTAAGATTTAATCCTGTTAACCCTGAAGAGCCAACACAACTGTGGGAGAGTGAGCCAGATTCTAATCTGGCTCACGCATCACTAACAGAACTGTGACCCAAGTTCCAGCTGCAGAATCCTTTACCTTGAGACCTACTTTACATTGCTGGTAGTGCAAACCTGCTATACAGCCAGCAGATGTCAGTTCCAAAGATTTACCCTGCCTCTGCCCTCTGGTGGGGTAGGACTGCCAGAGCTGCTCATATGCCTTTTGATGCATTCCTTCCCTTCCCCATCCTGTACAGGGGATGTGGTCAAGGGAAAGAAGGCACAGGCAGGGCATCACTATGCCCTGGCAATCCTTGCTTACAGGAACAGCCCTCTAGAGTCAGACAGCCAGGTATAAGTTAAACCAGCCCTGATGCTGAAATAATATGATCCCACAAATAACAGTGAACCAAACTTGCTACTTTTTAAAAAAAATCACTTCTTGTTCTTATTTAGTAGCTCTGCTAGATTTTCTTATGGAAAAGTGCTGTAAAATGTATTACTCTCAAAATCCTTTAGGATTAATAGAAAATGTTCACTTTGAGAACTATTCAATAGAATTCTATAGCAAGGATTTTCTATTAAATGCTATTGAACTTTTCTATAGGGCTTGGAGCACTGTAGCTGAGTCAGGAGTGCTGCCAGCCTTGTCAAGCTGAAGCTCAATGCCTCATGCCATTATCCTATTTCTAATTTAGCATTGAGTAACCCTTACGAATATGCATGTCAGTGTCTCACATTTGGGCCTGTGCACTCCAGCTCACCAAGCTCTCTGAAGTAAGTCTAATTTGAAGTCTACAATAAGATATATAGTCTAGCTAGGAGAAAAGGAGGACTTGTGGCACCTTAGAGACTAACCAATTTATTAGAGCATAAGCTTTCGTGAGCTACAGCTCACTTCTTCAGATGCATATCGTGGAAACTGCAGCAGGCTTTATATATACACAGAGAATATGAAACAATACCACAAAGTCTAGCTAGGATATGACAAGTCAGGAATATGGGGAAAAAACAAGTGCTAATTGTAGTTTGAAAATTTTTCTGTGTCCCGCATTAAAAAAAAAGCTTTGTCCAAGAAATCCCAGTTTTGGACCAGAAGAATTGTATGCCAGCCACAAACCACTCATGATTTTCAACTTTTATTCGGGCTTTTACAAGTGTAGGGAGCACTGTTCCATAATAAGCCAACCCCTGAACCTTATTAGCAGAAAAGAAATCACAGTATGATCGAAAAGACATACCGTAGACTGAAAAGCCCTTTAAAGGGATGCTGTTTGTTTTAATCGTATCCTTACCTTTCATTACATGGTCAAAAATTCATACAGCTTAAAAGCAAAAAATAATTATTTTGATGACAGAACACCATGTAAAGTGTGATTTTAAAATAAAGTTTAACATATTATTCTGTCACGAACAAAATCAGTTTAAATAATTTCCTAATAGTTTTAAACCTGGTGTCATTCACAACAGAATTGGCCCAATTAATTTCACTGAAGCATACACCCGGGTTTAGGAGAAGGCAAGTAATTTGACACATAGTCTAATCCGGCAAGAAAAATTGCTCCATGTGCCCTAAATAAGGCATTTGCAGATAGAACTGTACTGAGTGGAATTCTGCTATTAAGTATACCAATGCAAATGCAGAGTAACTCCACTGAAATCAGTGGAGTGCTCCAGATTAACTGACATGACTGAAAGCAACATTCGGCCCAGATGTCTATGCAGCCAAGTAGCTGCTATTATCCTTATTGAGTCACATCAGCAGAGCAAGCGGTACTCCAGAAAGGACCTGGTACCTCCTTGGTGGCACATCTCTAGGTATAGGTGGCATTCATTTGAATAGCTTTGCCAATGGATGACATGCCAAATCCTTTTTACAAAGAGACTTGTGTTTGATGTTAGTCATTCACTATCTGCCAGTTATCATGTTTATCTTTCTAGGAAATACTTTGATCCATACTGGCACTTGAAATACAGCAACCAATGTTACTAGACTGGAAATGAACAAACAAGTCCTTGTGTGAATCACCAAATGGAAGAGCAAAAAATGCAGGATGCATGTTACAAAGTGTTGCTTAGCAACCAGAATGGGCCACACACTTCACTTTACTAGCTCAGTTTGAAAAATAAATAAATAATGGCCCTACAGTTATTCAAAATACATGGAGAACTAGAATACACTGGAGAAATCTGTTCGTAAAGAGTGTTTGTCACAGAAGAAAACACATATCTCTGAACTCAATATTCAATAGGTAAATGAAGGAGGAACTGCCTTTCAGACACTTTGCCTTAAAATATACAGGTAGTAGTATTTTAAGTTCAGTGCATATATTCTGCAACAGAACTAGGATTTGAAACAATTTTTTATTTTGATCTTTATCTAAGGCTCTCAGTGTTAATTACAAGATTGCAATGCGTTTATCCCCATTTTCCATGTGGGTCAATGGAAGTAGAGAGTGCTTAAGTGACTTGCTCACATCTGTTGAGAACTGGGAAGAGGACACAGGTTTCCTCTATGATAACTACTGGACAACTTGGCTTCCTCCCTCCCTCTCTCTCATACCACTGCCCACATGCTTGGCAGTTTGTATGGTGTTTGTGTGTGTTAAAACAAACTAGCTTAATGGAAAGTGATTTTAACAATATTTGGTATTTCTATCCAAGCACAGCTAAACACTGTGAAAATATTAATTAATTAAGCCTCTCAATACCCATGGGAGGCAAGTATTCTAGTTATTTTCCATTCTGGCAAACTGAGGTGCAGAGATTAAAACAATTTAGGAAAACTTCCTAACGATCAGGGTGATTAAGCACTGGAATAAATTGCCTAAGGGGGTTGTAGAATCTCCATCATTGGAGATTTTTAAGAGCAGGTTAGACAAACACCTAGATAATACTTAGTCCTTCCATGAATGCAGGGGACTGAACTAGATGACCTCTCGAGGTCCCTTCCAGTCCTATGATTCGACAACTCGCTCAAGATCCCACAGAGAGTCAGTGGCAGATTTTGGACTAGAACCAGGACTTCTGACTCACACTCAAGGGGGACCTTTTTCCCTTTTTTCCAGTTCTGTATTTTTATTTTTAGAAGCACAGAAGTTGTGTATAAATATTTTCCATAATACTAAGACCGTCACTCAAGCAGTGAAATACATGATGCCGCTCCAGTTTTAGCTATCTCCCCTAGATAACTCCTGTACTTCAGTGTATATACAGGCCCTCTGATACCTATGAAACTCCCAGTTAAGTCAATGGGAGTTACGCGAGGATATCCAAGGGCAAAATATAGCCCATATTGTTCTAAGCCTTCTGCAACAGCTTGGTACAACAGGGTGAGCTAAGGACAAAGAGCCAGCCTTTATTTCCCAGCTTTAGTCAGTAGATGTCAGAGCCTTAAGCTAGGATAAGCTTCCTCCAACAGCCTTCTATACAATACATTGTGCTGCTGATGAAAATGGTATTTCCTGTAATTGCATTGTTTGCTTGCAATGAAACCTGAGATCCGGACCAAGTTCAACAAGATCTATGTCATTTTAGTTAGTGCTGTTTTTCAAGCACACCCCATCAGTGAACAGAAAGCCCTCTGAATCCATGACCAGACTTTCAGGGCCAGATAACTGACTGCTTCAGTTTCTTTCAAGTTGTATCACAGTAGAGATGCACAGTATCCAGGATACTGGACAGATTTAAAAGTGGGAAGAAAAGGTTCCAGCACACTGGCTTTAAAAAGGGAGAACAAAGTAAGTGAGGATCAGAGAGAGCAAGGTGATCGCTATGACACTAAGACAATTAATCACTGCCAGATGTTAAGGGTCACACAGCACTGCATGCTGGGAAGAGCAGCAGGGGTTCTTGGACAGGGAATAGAGGAAAAAAATAACCTGTCATGTCAGTGAACTAGTAAGGGGGTTAGGGTCCCTCTCATTTAACTATTAGTATGCTCTTACTAAAATTACAATGCATTTTTTTCTTTCTTTCAGAAAGGAGTGACAACTTAATAATCCACGTCTGTCAAAAGCACTAAAAATACCATCCAAATTCAATGTTCTTCCTTTTGTAACGAACACCCCAGGGTTCCTGTTTGATTAATAGATCACTTGTTGACTGACAAGGACAAATGTGTGCCTGGTATGAGCATAGCGCTACGCATAAATAATTTAAATTGTAGCATGGCCGGAGCTCAGGTTGCACGGGTGTTTCTATTATAAACCCCAATTTCCAGGGGTTCGTAAGTTGGCCTTAAAAGAAAAACCCACCATTTTTGAGGGAGGAACTGGGCAGATATGGTTTTTTTTTTAAAATGACATTAAAATTAAGGACATTTTGTAGTTGGAGGCTTTTGCTGCCCTTGTTCTATTGGGGTAATTTCACATTACAGAAAAAAAAACAGATGGCTCTGCATTTAAAAACAATGTGAACAATTTTGTAAGCATCTCCCTGTCCCCGGCAGCTTTAATGCTAATGAGAGCAATATCCTGGACTGGCGGCTTTGAACTTTAGAAAACTTTTTCAAATGAATGAGTTAACATTTTTAAAGTGGTCATTTAGTTGGAGTTTTTGTGCATTGATTGTGGGGAGGGTTTTGTTTTTCAACCTACTTTCACACTTAAAAATGAACCTTTTTCACTCAAAAAATTGGACTAGCGCAATGTTTTCCACTGAGATTGACCCACTTTTATGTGTTCTTAAGGAAATGTGCATGTGACTGAAAATTCTGTGGTTTCTTCCACATTTGTTACAAATACTTTGCACATCTCTGGTGTCCACAATGACCTACATGAGGGAAAATCTATTAGAACACACTGAGAGAGGCTTCAAATATGGGTTTCTCAATTTATTTTTCATGTCTCCAGCTTCGAAGCATGTGTCCACCCTCATTATGTGTGGAATGCATCAACTGGGTCACTCTGGCAGACATATTGTTTCTGCATGTTGAGCTACCTTTTCTGCACATGCGAATACTTGTTTGTTGTGCAATGTGCACCAGTAGTCAAAAAAGCTAACACAATGTTAGGAACCATTAGGAAAGGGATAGAAAATAAGACAGAAAATATCATAATGCCACTATATAAATCCATGGTACACCCATACCTTGAATACCGCACGTAGATGTGATTGCCCCATCTCAAAAAAGATATATTGGAATTGAAAAAGAGATAATGGCAACAAAGGCTACCGAGAAAGGCAACAAAAATGATTAAGGGTACCGAGAAAGGCAACAAAAATGATTAAGGGTGTGGAACAGCTTCCATATAATGAGAGATTAAAAAGACTGGGACTTTTCAGCTTGGAAAAGAGATTACTAAGGGGGGATATGATAGAAGTCTACAAAATGGTGGAGAAAGTGAATAAGGAAGGGTTTTTTACTCCTCCACATAACACAAGAACCAGGGGTCACCCAATGAAATTAATAGGCCACAGGTTTAAAACACACAGTTTACCTGTGGAACTCATTGCCTGGGGATGTTGCAAAGGCCAGACCTATAATAGGGTTCAAAAAAGAACTGGATAAGTTCATGGAGGATAGGTCCATCAATGGCTATTAGCCATTAGATGTAACCCCATGCTCTGGGTGTCCCTAAACCCCCAATTGCCAGAAGCTGGCAGTGGTTAACAAGGGATGGATCACTCGATGATTGCCTATTCATTCCCTCTCAACCATCTGACATTGGCCACTGTTGGAAGACAAGATACCAGGCTAGATGGACCATTCATCTGACCCAGTATGACCATTCTTGTAAAGTGTGTGTAAAATGTCGGACATTTTGCAGGGTCAATTTATTCTGTTTGAATACTTGGTTCTTTAAGTCACTATATGTGGGATATAAATGGCTACAATATTTTTAACATTTTATCTAAGACATCATAGTAGGACTCTACAAACAGACCTTCAGTTCAAAGTAGTATATTGTCTACAGAAGCATCCATAACGGTCCTTCCTTCCTTTTTCCCTCCATTCTTTCTATTTACTGGTTTTCTTGTGATTTTATAATCTTTAAATGCTGATGGTTTAAGTTCCAAATCCTGAAAGGTGCTACTGAGCACATTCTACTTCTGTTAGAAGTCAGAGAAGCTGAAGGCATCAGCACCTTCTAGAGAAGATGCTCATAATCTTGTGGGATCCGGCCCCCGTGTTGTAAACACATCAACATTACATAAATCTTTGCTGCTTCCACCATTGATTTATTTTTTCGTGCTGGTTCTAGTAAATTGCAAAAAATCATACATGGATGAGTATTTTATATGTAAACTCTCCTGTCCTGTCTGTGCACTTTATGCCAGAAGCTATAAGAAAGGGCAGTCCCAAAATATGTGCAAATGTTTGCCAATTACATCACAACACCCTCAACTTCCATTGGAAAGCTGCTTTTTATTCATTTATTTGCTAATGAGAAGAGTCTTAAGTTGTTTTCACAACTCTGTATGAGTTAGGAAAATCTTTAAATACAAACTCCACATTGCAGGCGAAATCCTGGGTGTGCAAGGAAAAAGGATGGATAGTAAGGGCCTTTTGTGGTCTATTTAATTGAGCACAGGACTTGGAGTCAGGGGCCCTGAGTCCTAGTTATAGCTCTGCCACTGAGACTATGGGACATTAGGCAAGTCACTTAACCTCTGTGCCTCAGTTATCTGATCTGTGAAATGGGGATAATGTTTTTCAAACTTTGTGAAGCATAGTTCTGCATCTATGGATGAAAAATCACTGTATAAGGTAGCATGATTATAGCCTTAGAGCAACAGATTTGCTTGAGGAAAAGGGGTGGACATTAGCAGAAACCCAAGACACATATATGCAACTAGTCCTTAACATCAGCAAGCAAGTTTCTTCTGAAGAAAGCTGCAATAACCAGCACTCTCCAGCATGCAGGATTATCCCTATGTGTCCATGTGTACAGCAGTAACAGGATTCTTATCAGAGCAGGCACAGCCATGTGTGCTACCCATGCTGCTAGGTTTTGGACCTATATTGATGTTATTATAAATGCTACAGATTATGTAGCATATTAATATAGAGATATATATAATGTCTTCTGTATTGCCACTGATTAGGGAGGAATTTGCCTCATTTTCTCTTTGATCTACACACAATTCAAAAATGGTTCTGGAACTTGAATTCTAAGCTCTTTGTCCCACAGCTCGGTTTGCTCCTACCTCTTATTGTTGCAGTTCACAGATACCAGGAGTATAAATAAAATAGATGCTGCTGCTTGGTAATGATTATATTTCCAGGTAGGGCAGGACATTCCATGCCACAGTGCTCTGAAGGTGCTTTACGGTGCATTGAGGTTTGATGTACTTTTATGCACCCAGATGTTACGTGAAGCACCATAGCAACGCTATCCCTGACTGGCCATATTGGTATGTGCACCTGCATATGATTTACCCCACTCAGTCATGAATTTTTACTGATGTTATTCCATATGCACAGTTATGAAAACTCAGGACCTGCATGTAACTGTATTCTTTACAAGTGAATGGCAAGGAAAGAAGCTGTCTTATTCCCCTCTAATGCCACCATCCTAAATATACACAATACAGGTTTAATGTTCTCTAACAGCAAATGGAAATTGTTGGCAACAACATGGCAATAAGAACTGATCGCATGACATAACAACTTAGGCTGTTGAGACTTGTATGATTACCAGCAGCTGAAAGGTATCAACATTTACTGCCAAACTAAAGCAAATCTTAAAAGATGCATACTAAAAAGGTAATTGACAAGGCAAGTTATAATTTTAACACATTAGCTGGTCAAGGTAAACCCTCGGCGGATCTCAAGGCTTTACTTTGACTATGTGATAAATGAAGGGGGAGTGGGAGCTCCCTTTTATGGGCACTCAGCCAGCCAGTTAGCTATAAGTCCCTCTTGGTGGCTGTTCTCCGCTTGCTTTACCTGTAAAGGGTTAAAAAAGTCCCGTCCACCGGTAAAGGAAAGGGAGTGGGCACCTGACCAAAAGAGCCAATGGGAAGTCTAGAACTTTTTTAAAATGGGGGGGAAACTTCCCCTTTGTGTCTGTTGTGGTTCTCCGGGAAACAGGGGAACAGTTATGCTATGAGAAGCTTTAAGCCAGGTATGATCACAGATCATATCTAGAATGACTTATTTGGAACCCCCAGATGTGTAAGTAGATCAGGAATGTTTAGAAAGACGCAATTATGTTTATTTCTTATGCCTAGTGGACTCCTCTGTGCTAACCCCAGCTGCTTTTGTTTGCTTTTAGAGTAACAGCCGTGTTAGTCTGTATTCGCAAAAAGAAAAGGAGTACTTGTGGCACCTTAGAGGCTAACCAATTTATTTGAGCATGAGCTTTCGTGAGCTACAGCTCACTTCATCGGAACTTATTCATCACTTATTGTTAATAGCAAAAGACACTTGGGCATTGCCTTCTGAAATGGGTCCTAAAATCAGCAAGAAGTAGGCTGATGTTATTTCACTGACAGAAGCATTTATTGTCTTGCTTGTTTGCAGGCCATTTCCTCAGGATAATACAATTATCATTACTTTGTTAGCAAATACATTAGCTAGCTGTTTATTTTAACACTTCATTAACCTAATGGGGTCTTGGAATGAGCAAGGTTGATTACTTGTTTAAATCTTGATTGCTTTGTATGTTGTTGAATAAGGGACTAAGCATCTAAATCATCAATAAAATTTAGCCTCTGGTTTGAACTACAAATATGTTGTTTACAGGATCTGAGCTAACTTTTAAAACAATCCAGCTAGATTTGTTTCCTAACAACAGAATTTTCACTGAACTAGACACATGTAGACAATTAGCCTAGTTTGGAGCATATGAATCAAGTTGGCCAAGCCCAGAGAAGATCTGGAAACATATTTCTCCGTACTTCTCATTAAACGGGTATGCTAAACAATTTGGTGGCAGAGTGAGTTAGTGAGCTTCTGGCCTTTCAGCTCTGGAAACCTGTGTGCAATCTGCCTCGGACTGCAAGTGTATGGATTAGGTGATTTCAGCATAGTCTGAAATGAAAGTTTATTTTCATTTCACATAAAGTGCCTGCTACTGGTAAGCTCCCTGCTCAGGGAAGACAAAGTATGGAATAGAAGACCTCTGACCAGTTAGAATAGAGGTACTTTTGTAGTGTTGTGGGCATCATTTTACACATCACTGCCTCATTATTCCTGCAGGGTATCTTAAGCTCTTTTATAGATTTTACATTCAATACCCTCCCCCAAAAAAATACAGTACTTTGTGGTCCATAACTTGGATCTTTTTTACTGTCCTTTTGTTCCACTTAAAAATCTTGTTATGGTAGTTTACTAATAGCCAAAATGGAAATGCAGAAAACAACCCAGTAAAATAATTAACATTCATTACAATAGAGAAACTATTCCTTATATTATACAGCTTTCCTGTGACCAGTTGTGCTTAATCTGCTCCATGCAGATATTTATGCCATATGTTAATGAGTACTGTTGTCCTTTTGGGTAGCTGTAGAGATTTACATTTGTAGCATAATTTGTTTTCTATGATTTATGTGGAATTAACATCCCTCGTACTATTCAGAAGAGCTTTCATTATGGAAGAGTTTGTTGCTAGCGTAAACTGTTGTAGCTCCATTGACATCAATATTCCTTGCAACACTAACAAGATAGTCTGAGAAGGTGGTATTAAATGCACAAATATAGCATGCCCGGTGTGATCTGATGTGCTTATTTCTCCATGCTTTTCACACTCAGTCATACATTTAAGAAGTCTGGCATTAAGCTGTTGTCTCTTGATCTCATAAAGGTAAATCAAAATCCAATACCAGAGCTTGCCCTATTACTTCAGCACACCCCCGAAAGGAATAGAAAGCATCTCACTGTTTCAGTTAGAATCCCTCCAACCACAGCACACCCTGTTGTAGCTAACGCCCTCTCTCTCTGTCTCTCAACTGAACCTCTAAGAGACTTCTATAGTCCTTCTATCATACAATCCTCAGTCATGTGATCCTTCACAGTCAGGTCTGAAAGAACCCACAGCCCCATTAGTGTCTGGAAGCACCTTTCCTTTAAAGGGCCAGCTCGCCGTGTTATAGTGTGGACATGTACTAATGAATGAGGGACCACTTCCAGTAGACAAGTCCCCATCCCTCGACCTTTCTATTGAGAGTGACAACAACAGAACTGGTTGTGATAATGGGTTTTGTGCTATGGAAACTTGTCTGCAGTGAGACCACCACTTCATTTCACGTAAGCCATTAAATGAACATCACATGTTAATAAAGAATTATTATTAATAATAGTCAGAACATAGATAGTGCTCCATGCTCAAAGCACTTCGCAGACATTAACTAATCAACGATGGTTATTTTTAGTCACTGCCAAGCTGCACTAGATTAGAACCAGTGACCATGAGGTGAGAGGCTTCATAAACAGCCACCTGAGACTTTCCGCCTCTGGATACGTCTACATGTGAGCTGAAAGTTGCGATTCCCAGTTCATAGAAACCTCCCCATATCAGCTCAGCTCTAGGTAGCATCTAAGAAATATCAGCATGTCTGCAGTGGCTGAGGCTGGCCACCCCAAGACCGGTCCTGCCTGAATGCCTGGGCATGTACTAGGGTAGCTAGCCTCAACCTCCCTCTGTGCTGCTTCAGACACACTGCTGGTTTTAGGCACGAACTGAGAAGCGTTAGCACAGGTATGCCCACATGAGCTGGGACTCGCACTCCCAGTTCAACTAGGTGCACCTTCTATTCCAGGTAAGAGAACCAAGCAAATTCAGACACGTAATGCTCTATGCCATAACTCAATTTGAAACACAAGATACAAGTACAGTAACTCCTCACTTAACATCCCAGTTATGTTCTTGAAAAATGCAACTTTAACGGAAATGATGTTAAGCAAATCCAATTTCCCCATAAGAATTAATGTAAATGGGGGGGGTTAGGTTCCAGAGAATTTTTTTTTTCCAGACAAAAGACATTATATACTGTGACAAAGTTCCTCCTCTGCCTTGGTGGGTCCTGCACTTTCTGGCGTATTTGCTCACCTCAGAGATTCACGCCACAGAGATTCAGTTTGGCCACTTTTGCTAGTGGCTCAAACCTGCCGTTCTCTCAGCTAACCTCATCACTGGCCAGCATGGTGAAAAGGAAGGAGTACAATCTCTGGTGTCTCTGCTAGTCCACCTAGTGGGTCGGAGGACGGGCCAGGGACCTTCCGCTCTGGTGGGACCCACAGTCCAGGTCAGCTCCTCCTGTATCCATAAGGGAGTTGGGGAGATGGGGGGAACCCAGGCTCACCCCCTACTCCAGGTTCCAGCCCAGGGCCATGTGGATTACAGCTGTCTATAGTGTTTTGTGTAACAGCTGTGTGACAGCTACAACTCCCTGGGCTACTTCCCTATGGCCTCCTCCCACCACCTTCTGTATCCTCACCACAGGACCTTCCTCCTGATGCCAGATAGTGTTTGTACTCCTCAGTCCTCCAGCAGCATGCCCTCTCACTCTCAGCTCCTTGCACTGACTGAAGTGAGGTCCTTTTAAAGTCAGGTGCCCTGATTAGCCTGCCTGTCTTAATTGATTCTAGCAGCTTCTTAATTGGCTCCAGGTGTCCTAATTAGCCTGTCTGCCTTAATTGGTTCCAGCAAGTTCCTGATTGTTCTGGAACTGCCCCTCTCACCTTACCCAGGGAAAAGGGACCTGCTTAACCTGCGACTAATATATCTGCCTTCTATCGCTCTCCTGTAGCCATCTGGCCCGACCCTGTCACAATACTTATACAGTAGAAGTTTTAAACAAACAATTTAATACTGTACTTAGCTATCACAATTGTGAAGCTCGGTTGAGGTGGTGGAGTCGGAGGCTGAAAGAGGATGGATCGTCTAGCGGCTCCTCTTGCTGTTCTTTCCGAAGTGCCCGGGGGTGCTCACCCCCCGCCTCTTCCCAAGACCACCCCCACGACCTCACCCCACCTCTTCCAACCTCCGCCCCTGCTCCACCCCCTCCACCCTGAACATGCCACGTCCTTGCTCCTCCCCCCAGCCTCCTGAATGCCGCAAAACAGCTGATTGCTGCAGGTGGGAGGCGTGGGGAGGGAGCGGGGAGTTGCTGATCCGCAGGGCTGCCGGCAGGCGGGAGGCACTGGGAGGGGGGAGCTAATAGGGGGCTGCTGGCCAACCATGGTTCCAAGCCCCCATGGCCAAACAATGTTATAAGCAAACATTGCACAACTTTAAATGAATATGTTCTCTAATAGATCAGCAACAAAACAACGTTAACCGGGACGACGTAAAGTGAGGAGTTACTGTACAAGCCTCTTCTACGTGTGTTAAGTTTTGTATTTATAATTCAAGCTTCAGCTGAAAGTTAAAGCTCAAAGTTATATAATTCACCAGTTGAAATGTTCACAACAGAATTCAAAACTGCTTCAGTCTGAAACCCCAAATGATCAGAACTGATCATTTTTTATCTGAATTTGACTCCAAATTTGCCAATAGTGGGAAAGTCATTGCTTGAAATGGGGATAGTAAACGTAATTTTTATGGACAATACATAATGGCAGTTGGGGTTGATTGTTTTCGTTGGTCCCTAACTCAATTTTGGGTGGAAAATTTCCTTCCTGTTGGTGAGATAATGCCCTCTGATTAGCTGATTGAAACGAAAACAAGATCAACTTCTTCCCCTGGACTGCCCCAAAAGATTTATATATCAATTAACACAGGCCACCCAATGTGTCTCATGAAGCATACAAGTGACATTCATGGTCCCCATGGTTTTGTGGTTTTCTCAGAGATACTGTTTATTACAATGCTTGTAACATATCCATTCTGCATAAGCTGATACTAAATTGTAATGCCTTTTAACTCTTTTCTCCAAAGCCTAAACCCATAAGCAGTGCTGCAGAAAGATTCCAACAGACAACATGATTTGATGCTTTAAATATAGGAGGATAGTACACAACTGAAAGACAAACTCACAAGAAGCTTTGGAAACCCTTAACACGGGGCTTTTCATTATTGTTCCCATTTTTTAAAGGTTTACTCCCTTGACTAATGTAACTGCAACCACCTCTTCAACTGTTTCTTTCACTGTGACAGGATGTAACTTTCTGAGCCTGGTTTGGTCACGTAGGGTTAGGAAAAACTGCTTCTCCCCCTTGTTCCCGTCTCTCTCTCCTTTTTCATCTTTCTTGTGAATTTAGACAGCTTCCCACTTCCGAACTCTCCGGCTTCCAAAGTATGACCCATGAGTTTAGCACACCTTGTTAGCTGAATATGTCACTGGAAAGGTTTTTCTCTCTGAAATATTCTGGGTCAGTTTTCCCCTCTACTATTAGAAGTAAGTTTCAAGTCCTGATCCTACTAAATGCTGAGCACCTTCAGCTGAGTGGGATTAGGATCAAGCCCATATGTTCTCCCATCTGAGTCCTACTAAAATCAGAGGCAGAGAGCCTGGCACCATTGAAGTCAACAAGAGTTTTGCTATTAACTTCCAGGGGGCTCAGATTTCAGCCAGACTGTCTTCAGTGATATGGTCTCTCTTCCATCATTTCACTCTGGTGGCAGAATTCTATGGAGCTTCCCACAGCAAGAGGAATTACTCATAAGAAGATGATGGAAAAGGAGGAGAGAAGGTATCAAGGAGCGGTCCATGCCAGCAATGCAAAATCTACCCATTCATCCATCATTTTTCCACTCTTTCAGACTGCAGAGAATACAGCTGCAGACCAGACCAGACCAATAATCTCATATCAGTGGTGCTGGAACATTTTAATAGAGGGGGTGCTGAAAGCCAGCCCCCTTACTCCTGTCTGCTCCCCCCACCCAAGGCTGGGGAGTAGGGCTGTGTCTCCAGGAGGGGGGACCTGGACAGGGGTAAGGGGGCCAAGGCCACACTGGGAGCTGCCATGAGGCCAGGAGCAGAGCTCTGGGTGCAGGGTCGGGAGTGGGGCCAGGCACAGGATCAGTGGTCAGGACCTGAGCCACAGGTCAGGTGAGGGGTTGTGGAGCAGAGTGCGGGCAGAGGGCTTGGCTAGGGCATAGGCACGGGAAGCACGCCCAGGTTTTTGCTCACAGTGTCTGGGGAGCAAGGCCAGCGGCCCCACATAAAACCAGGGGTCCTGCAGCCCTACTTCCTGCACCTATTCCTCATATGCCTGAATTTGTGGACAACTGTTCTATCCTGTTAGTCTTAAAAAGACTTCCTCCAACTAACACAGCGCCTGTCATGCACAGGTATACCAAACACCCCTTGTGGGAAGAGGGGTGTTATAGCCTGATGACCAACTCCAAATAACTTCCCTTTTCCTCAGGGCAGTATGACCTAATGGTCAGAGTCAATAGGATCGCCCTTCCATACAGGACCATAAGTGCAGTGGCCAACGTCCATGATCCTGCCTCTATATTCAGGGCAGTACAGCCCAGTGGCAGAGCCAACAGGACTATCCTTTAGTGCAGGCCAACATGGCCCAGTGGCCAGAGTCAGGAGGACTGCCCTTAGCTCCAGCGCAGTATGGCCTAACCATCAGAGTCAATAGACCTCCCCTTCAATGTGGGGCATTATGGCTCAGTGGCCAGAGCCAATAGGGTTGCCCTTGTATGCTAGGCAGCATGGCCTCATGGCCCAAGGAGGGTGGACTGACAGCCAGGATAAGGGTCCCAACCCTCCCTAGTCCACTGGGTCCCAGCCCAGAGCCTTAGCAGCAGCAAATGCATCTGCCACTCGGTAAGCAGGGATCCATGTGAAACACACTGTCTCGGTTCTACAACTGGAACAATGTCTGACTACCCTGGGCTACTTCATATTCTGGCTTCCTGCTCTGTAGTCCACGGTCCTCTGGGTCTCTGGGTTAGTCACCAGACAAAACTCCTGACGACGCCTTCTCCTCACAGGCTTCCATGGCCAGCCAGGTATTTGCCTGGGTCTCAGTGTGACTTGCCTCCATGGTCTGGGGCTCGAACAGCTCTCAGCCAGGAGACTGCAACACATGTCTTCTCTCCTCCATGGTCAGAGAAGACTGAGCTAGGCTGCTCCATTTTATACTGAGGTTCCAGTTGGAGCATGCCCATCAGGAGTGAGGGGGTGTGGCTTCCTCAGCCCAGAGTATGGGGTTGATCCCTTCCTATGCATTCTGGGATGTATAAGCAGGAGTGTTGTAAGCAAGACACAAGAAGCAATCTTTCTGCTCTAAACTGCACTGATTAGGCCTCAGTTGGAGTATTGTGCCCAGTTCTGGACACCAGATTTCAGGAAAGATGTGGATAAATTGATAAAGACTGTGGATAAAGACTGAGAGGGGACAGGATAACAGTTTTCAAGTATATAAAAGGTTGTCCACCGCCAGGTACTTCCTGTGCAGTGCGGGGCAGGTATGCCCCATCACAGGGCCAGCTTTTTTCCACCCTCATAATGAGCAGCACCTTACTATGCAAGGCCTAATGGCATGAAGGTGCCACCCTTATCCAAATCGTAACAAGAACTTCCATGGTACTTTAAAAATTATGCACAAAAACCTATGTGAAAAGAAAACTAAGGTTGCAAAGAAAAGCTCTCAAAAGTTAGGAAGTGCCAGAATTAAGGTTGCCTTTGCAAACTTAATTTGGCCCCTGTGCACATGCATTATGATGCAGTCTTTAACTACACGATCACAATTTCCCCCCACCCCACCCCCCAACACCCCTGCATCCTTCAGTGCACAGGTTGGGCCTCCTCTGGGGATAAATCGGGGCTGGGTAGTGAACAGAACTGTTGTCTATAGGACTTCTGCCTCATTTGTTGCAGAAGTTGGAAGGTATGTGGTGAATGAAGGACTGCAGGAAGAGAAAGGATTGGCTCATGGTTAATGCTGCCCTGGCAAATTGAATTCTATCCCTGCCTCTGCCATAGAGTTTCTATGTGATGCTGAGGAAGTCCTACTCTTCCCATCCAAGTCCCAGTCTTCTTTCCACCCTGGTTCCTAATGACAGTTTCCCTCCCTAGTCTCTTGGTCCAGCTAGTTCTAGTCTTCAACACCACACTCCCCATCTGATTTTAGCCTTTCCCCTAATCCCTGCCCCCAGTCCCAGTATCTGCCCAGGCTTCCTCTCCCAGTCAACCTGGCCAGCCAGTCCCATTAGCAATTATGGAAGTCATGGAAGATGGGAAACATTCCAGAAGACTGGAAAAGGACAAATATAGTGCCCATCTATAAAAAGGGAAATAAGGACAACCCAGGGAATTACAGACCAGTCAACTTAACTTCTGTACTTGAAAAGACAATGCAGCAAATAATTAAGCAATCAATTTGCAAACATCTAGAAGATAATAAGGTGATAAGTAACAGTCAGCATGGATTTGTCAACAACAAATCGTGTCAAACCAACCTGATAGCTTTCTTTGACAGGGTAACAAGCTTTGTGGATGGGGGGGAAGCAGTAGACATGGTATATCTTGACTTTAGTAAAGCTTTTGATATGGTCTCTCATGACCTTGTCATAAACAAACTAGGGAAATGCAACCTAGATGGAGCTACTGTAAAGTGGGTGCAAAACTGGTTGGAAAATTGTTCCCAGAGAGTAGTTATTAGTGGTTCACGTTTATGCTGAAAGGGCATAATGAGTGGGGTCCCACAGGGATCCGTTCTGGGTCTGGTTCCATACAATATCTTCATCAATTATTTAGATAATGGCATAAAAAGTACACTTATAAAGTTTGCGGATGATATGAAGCTGGGAGGGGTTGCAAGTGCTTTGGAGGATAGGATTAAAATTCAAAATGATCTGGACAAACTGGAGAAATGGTCCGAAGTAAATAGGATGAAATTCAATAAGGACAAATGTAAAGTACTCCACTTAGGAAGGAACAATCAGTTGCACACATACAAAATGGGAAATGACTACCTTGGAAGGAAATACAGCAAAACGGGATCTGGGGTCATAGTGGACCACAAGCTAAATATAAGTCAACAGTGTAACACTGTTGCAAAAAAAGCAAATATCATTCTGGGATGTATAAGCAGGAGTGTTATGAGGAAGACACGAGAAGTAATCCTTCCACTCTGCACTGATTTAGGCCTCAACTAGAGTATTGTGTCCAGTTCTGGGTACCACATTTCAGGAAAGATGTGGATAAATTGGAGAAAATCCAGACAAGAGCAACAAAAATGATTAAAGGTCGAGAAAACATGACCTATGAAGGAAGACTGAAAAAATTGGGTTTGTTTAGTCTGGAGAAAAGAAGACTGAGAGGGGACATGATAACAGTTTTCAAGTATGTAAACGGTTGTTACAAGGACGAGGGAGAATTGTTTTTCTTCACCTCTGAGGATAGGACAAGAAGCAATGGGCTTAAATTGCAGCAAGGGCAGTTTAGGTTGGACATTAGGAAAAAATTCCTAACTGTCAGGGTGGTTAAGCACTGGAATAAATTGCCTAGGGAAGTTGTGGAATCTCCATCATTGGAAATTTTTAAGAGCAGATTAGACAAACACCTGTCAGGAGCGATACTTAGGATACTGTCAGGAGCGATACTTAGGATACTACAGGATAATACTTAGTCCTGCCATGAGTGCACGGGACTGGACTAGATGACCTCTCGAGGTCCCTTCCAGTCCTATGATTCTATGATTTCCACCCACCCAGCTTCTTGTCCAATCTGTCTTTCACTCCTCCAACCTCAGCTCCCAGACCGAAAGACTCAACCCCCATTCCTCCCACTGGCTCGCAGCCCCAGTCTCCTTGTTTGGCCAGTCCCAGTTTGTCCTCTTCCCTTCCCACTTCCTCCCAGGGTTATCTCTCTGCAAACCAGACTCACAATCCACTCCCTCACACTCCCACCCCCAAGTCCGGTTCTTATCCCTTCTGCATTCAAGTCAGGCAGCTTCCTCCTCCACAGTGCCTGGGTGCCAGTAAGGAGGTCATTGAGAGCATAAGGGAGGCAGTCTCTACCTCTCAGTTCCAGTATCTGGCCCCAACCTGGCCCACAGCAGCAGGGACCTGCAATTGTAGGGAAAGACCTGTCCTGCCCAGACTAGCCCTGGGTTGGAGCATGCTCAGTTTCTCAGTGGGATGATGCATGCACAGTCCCATCAGACATAGGAGCTGTAGGGCTGGAGCATGCTCAGTGCAGACAGAATCTTCAGAGAATTTAGCTGTGTAACTTTGACAAGTATCTACTGTGCCTGTCCAAACAGGTTTTTTTCCAATGGCTTATGACTTTGCCAAATGTTGGTCGTTTTTCATGGGAATTGCAAAAAGCACATCTGACATGATAGCCATCCCTCTGCCAAATTTTCTGTCCCTGTTCCAAAGCACAGCGTGCTAGGGCTTCTCAACAAACAGCTGTACTTTTTTTTTTTAAACATTGGCGAAACATCTTTCCCCCCCATCTTATTCTCTGAAATGGTTGAGCCATTTTTAATTGTTCTTTTTAAAAAATTCAATCTGAAGCAGACACCCACCTGGGAAATTTCAGTCCAAATGCTTACTGTTTGGCAAAGTTATATGCAACTGAAAGTAGGATCTTTTAATGAGAAGTGTTGGGCAACCCTAATTTGCAGTGCTACCAGCTATACTTAAAAAAATGGTCTGAAATGGCATTTGGCAGCATTTTACACCCACTTTGCAATGGTATAAATGATAATACAAGGTATAAGGTAACAGTGGATAAGGCCCAGAGAGAGTTTAAGTGATTTGCCAACAGTATAGAGAAAGGTTGTGCCAGAACTGAAACAGAACACTGGTGTTACAGAACCACTGCTGATACACCAGACTCCTTCATGTGTCTCAAAATCTGCTTCAAATTTCTGTTCTTAGACCAGCTAATAAAATCAGACTAATATATACCTATCTTTATATAAAGCTATTTGTGATATGTAGATAAAAAGCATTAGGAACGTGCATTATTATCTCCCTTTTTCAGGAGTAAGTAAGGCACAAAGATATTTATTGTCCTGACTGAGATCATTCATTGTGGCCAAGTGGGTTTAGTTCTGGCTGTGAAACCAGAGATCTAGCATCCAGTCTAACACTGACGTGTTTTTGTTTGTTGGTTTTTTAGCATTTTTTCCATTGTTCGGGTGAAGGCAAGCTGTATTACATATGTGTGCATATATCAGTTAGCTATGCATCAAGTATGAATATTTTGTGAGGTGTGGATTGAATGAGACAGGATTCCACAGGAGACCTGGTTTCAGTCATTAGGCACTTTACAAAGGAGTGTGGAAAAAGTCTGTATAAAATTTCCTCTCTCTCTCTCTCTGTTTTAAATAGACACAACCCTCTTGGAAGTGCTGTATAAAAAAAACTAGAGCTGGTCAAAATATTTTTAATTTTGAAAAGGTAATGACATTTAAAATTGTTCTAAAATTAGAATTTTTTTCCAATTTTTTAAAATATTTCCAGCTCTAAAAGTTAAGGGAATGATAAAAACTGCACAATAAAGCACTCATAACTTACAAAATGTGGATGTATGCAAGTGCATTTGCAGAAAGATTCAGACTCTTCTTACCCAATCACTGTATTGTATTATTTCAGAAAGAGTATGGACTATACAGGTGATTTTTCTTTGTTTTGGGGGGGCAGGTTTAAACAGTTGTAGGAGATACATATATAACAACCCATTAAAAACTATGGCTTTCACCACTAGAGGTGTTAGTAAAATGTCAAAATTAGATTTTTGATTAAAAAGAGGAACAAATTTGTCATAAAAAATGTGCTGTTTTTTTGACCAGCTCTATTCAGCTCCAAAAGCACAAACCCCTACCAGTGAAGTTAAACAGGCTCTTAGTCTATATGTGACCCAGGGAGTACAGGCAAAAATTATCAGCATCATTTAGCCAGTGTATTATACAGGCACGATAAGAGGAAACTCCCTGCAGCAGTCTGAGGTTGTCAGGAGTTAAAGTTCCTGTACAGGTCACCAATTTGGGTCACCACAGAACCCAGGAACATATTAGATCAGATCCAGGGTTAGGGTTGCCAACCCTCCCGGATTAGCCAGGAGTCTCCTGGAATCAGGCTTGATCTTCCAGAGGCTACTGAAGCCAATCTGGGAGATTTTTTGGACACTAAAAGTCCAGCGCAGGGTCAGCAACATATCTGTACATGGACACAAGCGTTCATGGTAAAAATTTTGAGGTCCGTGGTAATTTTTCAAAAAATTGAATGACTGAATGACGTGCCCCCCTCCCAGTGTCCAACACTAAGTACAGTAATTTTGTCAGTGTCTGTCATGCAATATGGTGGTGCCAACCCCTGGTCTGGTGGCTCAGCAGGACTAAGTCAGGCTCCCTACCTGCTCTGGCTCTGCGTAGCTCCTGGAAGCAGCCGGCATGTCCAGCTCCTAGGCGCAGGGACAGCCAGGGGGTCTCTGCATGATGCTCCGACCCTGAGCACGGACTCCGCAGCTCCCGCAGCCGATGGGAGCTGCGGGGGTGGTTCCTGAAGGCAGGGGCAGTGGTGAGCTGGAGCCAGTTCACAGCAGTTGGCTAGAACCGGTTGTTAAATTTAGAAGCCCTTTTAGAACCGGTTGTTCCGCGAGGGACAACCGGTTCTAAAAGGGCTTCTAAATTTAACTGGCCAAAAGTGGTTCCTTAGGCGACGACCCAAACAGAAAATTTGGTGGGAATTTGGTGGGTGCAGAGCACCCACCGGCAGCTCCCCGCCCCACCCCCAGGCAGGGAGAAGCAGAGCTGGGCGGTGCGTTCAGGGGAGGAGGCAGAGGTGAGGTGAGCTGCAGCCTGGTGCAGGGCGGGCAGCTGCCGGTGGGTGCTCTGCACCCACCAAATTTTCCCCACTGGTGCTCCAGCCCCGGAGCATCCAGGGAGTCGGCACCTAAGATGCCACTTTTGATGTGATCAGTGGGGGAGTGGCCACTCCCCCTGCTCCCCCCCAGCTACGCTCCCGCCCACCCCCCCAGGAGCCAGAGGGACCTGCCGGATGCTTCCTGGGAGCTGCCCCAGGTAAGCACCTCCGAGACTCCCCACCTCTCCCCCCGGCAGGTGCCTCTGGCTCTTAGGGGTGGGGTGGGCACCCACTATAGTGGCCCACAAGACCCTCCTGCCCAGTTCTGGGGGCAGTCAGGGGATGGGGTGGATGGGTTAGGGGTCCTGGGGGGGGGTCAAGGAACATGGGGGGGTTGGATGGGGCAGGAGTCCTGGGGGGCGGGAGTGGGCAACGACACCCTCATGGGGTGAGGAGGGAACCCATTGCTTTCAGTGCCACCTAGCTACCCCTGAGCCTAGGAGCCACCCGAGGAGCTGCCCGACGTAAGCGCTGCCCAGCTGGAGCCCACACCCTGAACCCCCTCCTGCACCCCAAACCTCTGCCCCAGTCCTGAGCCCCCTCCCGCACCCAAACTCCCTCCCAGAGCCCACACCCCTCACCTCTTCCCACATTCCAACCCCCACCCCAGGCTCAGCCCAGAGCCTCCTCCCGCACTCCAAATCCCTTGGCCCCATCCCCCAGCCCAGAATCCACCCCATCCTGTACCCCAACCCTCTGCCCCAGCCCAGTGAAAGTGAGTGAGAGTGAGGGAGAGCAAGTGATCGGGGAGAGAGATGGAGCAAGGGGGCATGGCTTCAGGGAAGGTGCGGGGCAGGGGACAGGACAAGAGTGTTTGGGTTTGTGCGATTAGACAGTTGGCAACCCTATCCAGGGTCCAACTAGTCCAGTACCCTTTCTACATCAGTAGCCTGCCCCAGACGCTTCAGAGGAAGGTCCAAGAAACCCCACAGTAGGCAGATGTGGAAAAATCTGCCCCTCCTTCCATAAAGGTTTAATCCAAAAGGAAAAACCCATGCTACTTCAGTTCAGGGAGGACTCCTGCAGTTGTAAGTAGCAAGCCCTTCACCTTAAACCAGTGGTTCCCAAACTGGGGTTCGTGAAACTAGGGGTTCACAAAATGTTACAGGGGGTTCTCAGGGAAAAAATTCCCTAATGGCGGACAGAGCTGTCCCTAGGAACCCCGGGTAGCCTGGGGCCAGTAGCCTGGAGCCCCTGGACTTCCAAGAGCTAAGCAGATCAAAGCAAGCATATCTATCACACTGAGGAGATTTAAACTTCAAGACTCCTTAAAAGAAATGGATAGGGAGGTGGATATTTTTTGCTGTCTTTAAAATTTAATAGGCAGCTAGTATTATTTTTAAAATGATTATGAAGAACAAGTTTAAGCTTTGTTGTAACGTGCGTTGTTTGCCTGGACTGCTCAAGACCTGAATGCCTGTGTAGGAGGAACTGTTTGAGTTGGCTTCTTAAATACCATCATGCTGTTTCATATCTGATACTTCTTGATGAAACATAGGAGCCTTATAACAGGCTTACTGAAAGCGATACAAGCTATGAAAGTGAGATCTTGGAAGAGTGTTGCTGTTTTCATAATGTAATAAAAATACTGCAATGATAAATGATAATTATTGAGTAATAAGCATGTCATAAAAAATTTATATTTCCAAGATCACTGCTTTTATAATTTACACTCAGGTAAAGGAGAAAATCCCTGGAAATATTCATTTTTAGGAGGAGGTTCACGAGACTTGACATTTTAGTGAAAGAGGTTCACAGGTTGTTAAAGTTTGAGAACCACTCGCTTAAACAAACAAGCCTTTAACCGTCAAAGTGGTTAAAAATGGAAAACATGTCTTAAAAGAATTAGAAAATTCAAAACCAAAGACCATTTTAAAAAAACAGCTGAAGTTGCTGACAACATTGCCATAAACATATTATTCTAACCAATACAAAGAAATGCATATTCATGCACACAATCTATACTTTGACCCAACATTCTTATTCTTTCAACTCAACTATCAAAATATAATCACAAACACAAAAATGTTTCTGAAAAAGTAACAATTATATAAATTCACATAAGTGACGTATAATCATTCCCAGCTGCAAATAAACATCATTGTGCCATAAATCAGCAGTTATACACTTCTGCAATTAATCTACATATATATTCTCCCCAACAGCAACAAATAGTTTATCAAAATAAATCTGTATTTATAATTAACTGTTTATTCAAGCTTGAAATCGAGATAATAAAACATCTATGAGTCAGAAATAAGGTTAGTGTGCTGCTGAAATACATCACTTGGTAATAATGGGCAAGATCCTGGCCCCTAACTAATGCTGCTTTGTGCTCCCTTACAGCACTAAGCAGGCATAGGGTTACCATAAAGATACAGTCAAGGATTCCCACTGACAAGGGGGCATGTCAGGTTGGCGACAGAAGGGAAGGAATGTACGGTATGCTACTGATCCTGCGCTGGTGCAGCAATCCCTGTGGCATCATTACAACCAGCATAGTTTAAAAAACATCCCTTAGGCTGCTCTAAATTACACAGGCAGCCAATTCTGCCCCTGGCTGGCCCAGGATCAGAGGAACAGAGTGGTGGCTCAGAGCCACCTTTCCCTCCTGCTCTGCTCAGCTGCACTGATTCCAAATACAGCACAGCTGAAAATCCAGCCCCATGTGTTTATGTTTATCATGGGGGTAGTGTAGGATTTATGATGCCCTTAATTTTTCATTTCCTTGCTTTTACGTACTTGGGTTTCACAAATGGTGAGATAGGTACATTGTCACTGAGCAAACTTAACTAGATTTTAAATTGAAGTTTTCTGGGTTTAAAATGGATCATGGCTTGGAATCTCGTAAGGCATTTGACGTTTGCAAAGGGTGCAATAAATTCTCACAAGGTGAGCAGGCCAACATCATATTGTTTTAGATCAGTGGTTCCCAAACTGGGGTTCCTGGACCCCTGGGGGTTCACAAAATGTTACAGGGGGTTCTCGGGTGGAAAAATTCCCTAATGGCAGACAGAGCTGTCCCTAGGAATCCCAGGCAGCATGGGGCCACTAGCCCGGAACCCCTGGACTTCCAAGAGCTAAGCAGAACAAAACAAGCATATCCATCTCACTGTGGAGATTTAAACTTCAAGACTCCTTATAAGAAATGGATAGGGAGGTGGATATTTTTTGCTGTCTTTAAAATTTAATAGGCAGCTAGTATTATTTTTAAAATGATTATGAAGAACAAGTTTAAGCTTTGTTGTAACGTGCGTGGTTTGCCTGGACTGCTTAAGACCTGAATGCCTGTGTAGTAGGAACTCTCTGAGTTGGCTTTTTAAATACCATCATGCTGTTTCACATCTGATACTCCTTGATGAAACATAGGAGCCTTGTCTTATAACAGGCTTATTCAAAGTGATACAAGCTATGAAAGTGAGATCTTGGAAGAGTGTTGCCGTTTTCATAATATAATAAAAATACTGTAATGATAAATAATAATTATTGTGTAATAAGCATGTCATAAAAACAAATTTTATATTTCCAAGATCACTGCTTTTATAATTTACAGTCAGGTAAAGGAGAAAAATCCCTGGAAATATTCATTTTTAGGAGGGGGTTTGCGAGACTAGACATTTTAGTGAAAGGGGTTCACAGGTTGTTAAAGTTTGGGAACCACTGTTTTAGATGGTACTTTATAGCAAGGTGCGACCAGATCAGTGAGCTTCTAAATGGTCTTTGTATTTCAAGAAAAATACCTTGAAACTACCAGCTGGCCACAAGTGCAAATAACTGAATTAGGTACTCTCTGTATCTGATGCCAGAGAGAATCCTAGCAACAGAGTTTGCTACCAGTGCAGTCTTTAATTTTGCATGCAGCAAGACAAGCAAAGGGAGCTTATAACAGTTTCAGTGGGATGAAACAAAGGCACAAAGAGACCTCTACATTCACAAAAAACAGGTGCAGACATGACATTGGCAATATCTCTGAGGCAGAAACCGGCGGATTTCACCACAGCAGAGACGTAATTCAAACATCAGGCTAGAGTCCAGCTGCACTGCTGAGCTCAAGGCTATTAGGTATTCTTTGTTTTGTGGGGTTTTTTTTTTTAAATGTAGCCCAGCAGAGAGGGCGGGGAGATACCACAGTTACATTTTCATTCCTTCCAGACCCATAGATTCAAGTTTACTTTGGAAAATCCAACCCTCAGAATTTATTTTGAAAGCACTGTACATCAAAAGTGCTCAGAACTGATACTGACCATAACATGGAACTGATGGCTTCTGGTTACTCCAGTCCAACATATTACAGTATGCAAAACAACATGATTGGTCACACAGGGAGACAAAAGAAAGCCACCAATACAGTGGTAAAATATTTCATGCTAGAAAAAGTTGCTGGATTTTGGAAATATATTCTTTCCAAAAAAAAAAAATGTCTGAACATCTTTGCCATCGTTTTAAGGAAGGTGACAGCACTCATAAGAGATTTTTTCCCCTCCTTTGTTGTGATTGGATGCAGACCTCCTCTCCAGTGACAGCCAGATTGTGGAAAGCCCAGAGATCTCTACAACAGGCAGTCCACTAATGACTCAAAATTTGTCTAAAATACACAGAGAAAAAGGAAACACAATAGAATTAACGTTTCATTAGCCCATCAACCAATGCTCAGGTATCCAAATGATCAAACTCCTTTTGACACTTATGATTAATAGTATTATTTCATTCAGGTTCCAAGGATCCACTAATTGGACAATCTTGGTGTGTGTAGCTCTATTGATAAGCCACTACAAACCACATGTATTCAAAGAGTACACCATGAGGAAACCGGAGGAGTATTTTTGGTGATTTGTTTGAATGACTCATATTTTTTGGTCTGCAAAGTTTGAAAAACTGTTTTTCTTTTAACAGGAAGATTCAATTTCTCTCTCTTCCTTTCCATA
This sequence comes from Lepidochelys kempii, assembly GCF_965140285.1. NCBI lineage: Eukaryota > Metazoa > Chordata > Testudines > Cheloniidae > Lepidochelys > Lepidochelys kempii. Next base: position 16,620,285 of record NC_136391.1, read on the forward strand.
CCCATTGCAAAAATGCCTAAAGTCACAGTCTGGCTTCAAAATCCTGGCACATTTAACAATTGCCATTTTGCTGCACCAACCTGATCGTTTTCCTTTTAACATCTTCACTGCACCAGCATGCATCGCACCAGCAACCATGCTTCTAAATCTTATTGATGTCCCGTTGCTTTCAACAGGATGTCATGACTACACACCCATTGTAATGCATCTTGGCATACTGGAGGGGTCATTGTACTAGGTGTACTTTGCTCAGTCAGCAGAAGCAAAAGGGTTAATTAATTAGTGTCATTTGTGTAATTTTAGGACATTGCTTCTCCATGCATTTGTGTAAGAATCACAATCCTCCCTAGCAACATCATGAGTTCCTTCACAAATTAACAGGATTCATTATAATTTCCAGCCACAAATAAAAGGTTTATTAAATTCTGGAAGGTCCCTAGTCATGGAAAAATTCTCTCACACAAGAAAAATCAGATATGCCAAGTATATTCAGGCTTGGGAACAATTTATTACTTATGCAAAATCAGTTCTAGTAGGGTGTTGCATAGCTCTGGCCCCCTTTTCCTGTACAGATAGCAAAAATACCACATTAAATAGAAGTGGAATGCATGAAGACTCTTAACCAAAGGAATGGATATGTATGCTCTGAGAGACAGCATGGTCTAGCACATTGATCATGGAACTGGCAGACAAGAATTTCAGACACAGTATCTGTTTTCGCAAAAAAAAAAAAAGGAGTACTTGTGGCACCTTAGAGACTAACAAATTTATTTGAGCATAAGCTTTCGTCACGAAAGCTTATGCTCAAATAAAGACGAAAGCTTATGCTCAAATAAATTGGTTAGTCTCTAAGGTGCCACAAGTCCTCCTTTTCTTTTTGCGAATACAGACTAACATGGCCGCTACTCTGAAAAGTATCTGTTTTGTCGCTGATTTGTGTGACCTTGGGCAAGTAATTTGACTTTCACAGGCCAGATTTCCAAGAGTTCAGCACCTAACATACTGAGCCCTTTGGAAAATATGGCCACTTCTTTTAGTGTTTAAGTGGGAAGCTGAGTTCTTTTGAAAGTCTGGCTCTATGTATCTCAGTTGCTCCATATGATAAATGAGGATAACAACATTCACCTACACTTCAGTGCTGTTAGGACTAATTATTATTTGTACAAAATTTTGAAGATGTAAAGAACTATACAAGTGCTAAGTACAGTAGATGCTCGTTAGTAGCCCTTTTGCTATGTTACTCCTATGCGGCTGTTGCTGTTATGGGGAGTGTCATCTGAACAAAGACAGCCTGCTTTTTCTGATATGTAAAACAGTACAGTACACCAAAGGCAGTGCACCCTGTTGATTCCCTTCCCTTACAGAGCCAGGGGCAAAAGCCCTGACCTCGCCCCCCACATTGAGCCAAAGCTCTATGTTCTCTCCGTACCATAAGCAAGGGCCCCCCCGGCCTCCAACCCTCAGGGGCCCTGGTGAGGGAGTGGACTGAGGTCCTCTGATGTTGCCTGTCACCGATGGCAGGCATGGCACATTCCGCTCAGCCCTGGGACTGCCACGGCACCAGCTCAGCCTGCAGGTCCCGGTTCTCCTGCAGCAAGCGGGAGAGCACCTCTTCCCACTGGGGAGAGATGGGGGGCAGAGAAAGGAGACAAAACCTACTACCCTAGTCAGAGCAAGGATTCAGCCCCAGAGAACCCCAGCCTGGCCCTGGGGCAGAGTGGTGAGGGGAGCGACACTGAGACCAGTTTGGTTCAAGATGGAGGACACTGATGACAGATGGCTCATGCGGAAGTGGAGAGGGTGGGGGTGGGCTGTGGCATACGAAGAGTTAAGGGTGTTTCAGAAGGGAATGGGGGGTGGAAACCCCAAGTTTGGGGGGGAATGGGGCAGGGGAACCCCCAGTCGGCAAATGGCTGAGCAAGCCCGGCTGCCAGGGACAGGCTGAGGATGATCCCGCTGGCAGCTTTATGCTCCACCCTGGTGAGGGATGGCTGGCTGGGAAGGGCACCATGCGCAACCTGCAATGGAGGGTGGGGTGGCTCCTAGCACCAACAGGAGAGATGGGGGGGGAAAGGGGACAGGTCAATAACCTATGGAGGGGGGTCCCGGACCCCTCATTGCAAAACAACACACTCACATCCCGCCACCGGCAACCAAGATGGAGGAGGCCACACAGGGAGGGTCCCCGATACTCCCCACTTCAAAATAGCAAAAACCCTGCTGCCTGCAAGCCAGACGCTGGGGAAGGGCAGAGGAAACCTTGCAGCTGAGCCTCTGCTGCTCTCCTGACCCCAGCTTCCCCACACTGAAAAAATCCCTCTCTTTCAGGCCCTGCCCCCAAACTCCGCCCTACACATGCTCTCCACGCAGACTCTGTCAGGCAGGGCAAGTGGACAGGCTGCGTGTACAGGAGCTGCACTGAAGGGCCAGGGTCAGCAGCAAGGGAGTGAAAAGATGCAGTTTTGGGGGGGCAATGCCCCTATATTCACCCCCCCCCATCTCCACCCCTGGATGTAACGTCACAACATCACAAATGTTGCTCTGATGCGGCAGCTATGTTGCTATTACCTAGTTGACAATTCATGGTAAGGAAAGTGTTCCCAGAGGAAAATGTTGCTTGTAAGCAGTTGTTGCTCTTACAAGGTGATGCTGCAAACAGGCATCTCGTGCAGTGGTGAGCAACCTGTGGCCAGGCAGGGTAATCCGCTGGCAGGCCCCGAGACAGTGTTTACATTGACCATCTGCAGACACGGCTGCCCGCAGCTCCCAGTGGCCTCGGTTCGCCGTTCCCAGCCAATGGGAGCTGTGGGAAGCGGTGCGGGCCGCAGGGACGTGCCAGTCGCCGCTGCCCACAGCTCCCATTGGCCGGGAACAGTGAATTGCGGCCACTGGCAGCTGCGAGCAGCTGTGCTTGCAGACGGTCAATGTAAACACTGTCTCACGGCCTGCCAGCGGATTACCCTGATGGGCCATGTGCTGCCCACTGGTCTACTGTATTACATAACACACATGTAAATATACATACTATGTGTACAAGTGCCCAGCAAAGCAATTCTTGTAGGTGTGTTGTCAACACTCATAATTTTACTGCACGTCTGTAAGGTGTTTTTCTTAAAAGCTCCAGCCCTGGATTTATTTGAATATATGAGAATTTCAGTTTTCATTTTAAAAGTAAAAGTCCTTCGTCTTCATTATGGCAGAAAAACAATTGGAAAATGCAAACCCAACATGTATTTTTTTAATCAAATCTCATTATTTTTAAGTCCCTCATGGTTCTGGGAAGTCTGAAACCTCAAATTTGGAATGCTTGGTAGGCTTTAGCAATACCGCTGCACCTCTGTTCCATACGAGAAATAGTCTGTATCTTGTACTGATTATTTCAACTACCGATCCGTATGCAATTTATAGACCTGGTCCAGTGGTATGCAGGAAGATTAACAAATAGTCCCCATGGGTAGAGGAAAGACCACAGCTAGGGTTACCATATTTGAACATTCAAAAAAGAGGACACTCAACGGGAGGGGCCGGGGGGGAAAGAGGTGTATTTGCTTGCGCCCCCTGCCCCAGCCCCGCCCCAACTCCACCCCTTCTCCGCCCCCATTTCAACCCCTTCCCCAAGGTCCCTGCCCCAACTCCACCCCCTTCCTGCCCCATTGGACCCCTTCCCCAAATCCCCGCCCCAGCCCCACCTCCTCCCCTGAGCGCACTGTGTTCCCTTTCCTCCCCTCTTCCTCCCAGCCTTGCAAAACAGCTGTTTCACGGTGCAAGTGCTGGGAGCTACGGGGAAAAAGTGGGCACTCTCTCGAGTGATCAACATTCACTTTATTTCTTGGATGATCAACATTCACTCTCTTTCTTGAATGATCAACTCTTCTTTGGGGAAAAATAATAATGGCAAAATCCTGGACATTTTTAGATATTTAAAAATTCCTCCCGGACGGCGATTTAAGAACCAAAAAGCTGGACATGTCTGGGAAAATACGGACATATGGTAACCCTAACCACAGCTGAATGCCCTGAGTACAGAGATTGCTAGGGAACTTGTCCATGGGGTAAAAGAATGGCTGAGCCCAGCAATGGTGAATCAGGCAATTTTTCACACACACCAAGAGTGATTATTCTCTGAGGCATCTGGACTAGCAGGCACTGGAGACCTGGCCCTGCTCATCAGAAGGGAGAAATACTGCTTTCATCAGATATTCCATTAAATCATCCCCTACTCTATATAACAACATGAAAGCCACTCTCCCACTATTATGACTCCAGACCGTCTTCCATTTCTTCTGTTTAGGAGTCAGCAACATCAAATATTTTACCTCTTCCCCTTTATATACTGATATTAGGCCTCTCCCTTCCTCCCTCATTCTAATTTACCACTAATTAGGAGACCACACCATTTTCATCTTTCACCCTCTACACACATGGCCAAACGCTGGTAAAATGGTAATGCTCCCATTGACTTCAGTGGGACCAGGATGTAGCCCACAGTCCACATATACCACCCTCCCGTATCCACATTCCCCTACACCAGTGTTTCCCAAACTTGGGATACCACTTGTTCAGGGAAAGCCCCTGGCAGGCCTGGTTTGTTTACCTGCCGCGTCCGCAGCTTTGGCCGATCGCGGCTCCCACTGGCCGCGGTTCGCTGCTCCAGGCCAATGGGGGCTGCAGGAAGGGCAGCCTGCATGTCCCTCAGGCCGCGCCGCTTCCTGCAGCCCCCATTGGCCAAGAACAGTGAACCACGGCCAGTGGGAGCCACGATCAGCCGAACTTGCGGACGCAGCAGGTAAACAAACCGGCCTGGCCTGCCAGGGGCTTTCCCTGAACAAGCAGCATCCCAAGTTTGGGAAACACTGCCCTAAACCAACAAAGCCCAAAGGACTCTGTCCATCAGCTCTACACCGACTGGATAGAACACTATGTCCTCCTGATGTGTGTCTGAGACACTATCACCCACACAAAACATGGGTCTGAAACACCTTCCCATTCACTCTAATACTGGCCACAGAAGCCTAGAGTAGTATCTTATCCTGCATAACAAGCTAGGCAGACACTGGTGTTCTTCAGTGGCTATTTATTCTAGCTTATGCCACATAGAAAGCAGAAGTGAATGATCATGTGCAGACAATTTTTGCAAATCATTTAAACTTTTGAGAAGCAGTTGTAACAGAGACTCATTCCCACAGATTCATAAGTGTTAAGGCCAAAATGGACAATTATGATCAGCTAGTGCAAGCTCCATATTTATTTGTTGGTTTCCAATAGGTTGTGGGGGAAGCAGAGTTGCTTGCTGAACCTTAACTCTACATAGCCTAACTTTCAAACAATTCATTTGATTGAACTGCCATACATATGGAAGAGAATGTGAGTTTACTTTGATCGTAAACTCTTTGGGTAAGGGACTGCCTCTTGTGTTCTGTGTTTGCACAGTGCAGAGCACAATGGGCTCCTGGTCCACCATCAGGTAATATCCATACAAATAATTTTACCATCGACTTCAATTGGGCTGCTAATGAGGTTCTATTAGTTTACATTACAAATATTTATAACTTAGTCTTGATCTTACTCAAGTGTTCCCATTGGGAATTTTACACCGTTCTTTGAAAGAATGACAGTCCAGTTATGCAATATTGACCACTACAAACTCTCATTGCAAACTCTTACTTTAATCAGAAGTGGTCAAATTATAGCAGAGCCATTTGCCATCTCTATCATAATCTCTATCAGTTTTTTTCCATAGTTAGCTCCCATTTTTCTGTGATTTATTATAACTCAGCCCTCAATTTTTAGCTGAAACAACCGATGAGACTCATTCCCTGATCTTTTGGCTTGTTTTTGTATTTTTAAAATACAATTTCATATGATTTCCCCCCTAAATTATAACTAATGATTGATAGAGTTTTGTAATTGAAGATGATGTTTGTGGGTTCATGTAACTCTTAATAGGCCTGGATTTAAAAATAAAATAACCAAGTTCATAAAACTTCGCCTTAGCAATAAGTTCTTATTAGCAACACTTAGGGTATTTCAGGAAAAAGAATAAGATAAGAACCAGCTTTGATGTTCACAATTAAATAACGTCAACTGTGCCTGAGCAGCACATTGTTATTTAATAGGAGGTTTTGGTGGTGGAGGATGAGGTCATTACTCACTAGGCAAAACAGCCCATGCAGAAGCCTACCTAGTCCACAGCCTGCACAATACAGGTTTTTAAAAACCTTCATTTTGTAATTGCCATAGATCCTAAGCTAGTTCTAGAGTTAATATTAAATCCAGTTATGCCAGTAAATAATGGATACTCCAATTAAGATATGATATTTATTATTATTACTGGTACATTAACATTGACGGGCCCCAACCAAAACTGGATCACTGTTGTGCTAGGCATTGTTGAAATATATAGTAAGAATCAGTCCTGCCCTGAAGAGTTTACAGTATAAATAGACAAGACAAAGTAGAGCTGTATCCTGCTGCCCAACTCTGCACAGCTGAAACAAACTGAATTCATTGCAGTCAGGGACGCTCTGCTACCACAGGATTGGGTAGGGGTAACAGGATTTTCCCCTGAAAGCACCTTAAGTGCTTATAGGCGCTGTTAGCAGTAAAGGCAAATTTGTGCCTCCAGCCTCTGACGTAACTTTGAGGCTTTAAAGGTGGTGTGAAGTGCTTACTCCCTAAATCCTTAAAATGGTTTACCAAAAGCCCTAGTTACTTAGCTACCACTGAAGGCACCCTTAGGGGCCACCTGCTGTAGGAAGGGGAAAGATGGACTGCAGTTTTTGTTTGTTCTGTGAACATTAAAGGCTACAGGAAGCCCTCATTTGGGCAAAAGCTTCTTTCCGACCAACTGCACTATCTGTATGGCACCGAGGATCTGCTTTCTGTCAGTAATGTATATTCCGTAGCAAGTGCAAATTTGGTAAGAGGGATTTAAAACAGGAAAATATATTCTGCTTCCTTAAGGGACCAATATATGAAATATTACATATAGACTGAGTTTCCACATTCTAAAACCTATAGTCAAAAACAGGGGACATGCAGATCAGAATTCAGTTACTTTGCCTTCTGCAGATCAAAGTGACTTTTGAAATGCTGGATTTGGGGCCAGGTGAGCTAAATAAAGTGCGAACAAAGGGCATTAGCAGGAAAAGAAGACAATGACCGTTGCACGGAGAACAGAGCTTATTTCATTTCCTCCAGACAGTATACCTGACCAAACAATGCTGATATAACCTCACCCTGATAAGATAATGAATTCTCATCTTCCAGACAAACTGAATCACTGATCAGGTGCTTGAAAAGCAGGTCTTGAGACTCAGAAGGGAGGGTCACTAGGAGATAGGAAAGGAAGATTCATCAGCGATCCACCATCAACTACCACAGTAGATCAGAGTGGGCACCGCTTTTGAGGAGAGCAGCGCATTCTTCTTTTATTGTCCTGTAGCAAAGATGAAAAGGCCTTATCTAGGTGCTAAACTGTTTTGGCGGATATTTTCCAAAATCAATTAGCTTAAGCCAGACACTCAGTATCTCCAGTTTTAGCCCACACATTTAATGTTTAGCAAAATTATAAACAACTGACATGGGGTCATATAATGGGAAGCATTGGGCAACCTGCCTCACCTATAATATAAAAGTCTTAGTCAATTTAGGTCATTCTTATAGGCCTCCTCCAAACGAAAGCGAATCTCCTCAAGTTCTAAGAAAAGGTAGAAAAGGGAGCCTTCCCCAACCCCTTTTGGGGTCTCCAACAAAAGGGGCAGATAAAGATGCCTTCTCCCAGAAAGTGTTTCATAAGGAGCTATGGTCAGGCAATCACAAGGGAGAATCCTAAAGAGCAAGGAGGAGATGTGAGCAGGTGACACCATATAAAAAGAGAATAATCCAGGGAAGAATGAAATCCTCACCTGCACTTTTGTGAATCTGCCTCACTTGTCCACAAAAAAAGACCATTCTTCATGGTGAAAAGTTTAATGTGCTCCTTCAGAAATTCCACATGGTCCTGAAGAGGCTGTTCCTTTTATAGCTCTCAAAGGCTGGCCATTTACTGTTTTCCTTCCTCTAATTCTGCCTTCAAGGAAGAAGATTGAGCTCTACAGGATGTTTCAATTTCTACAGCCACTGAGTCTGGGGGCCACCTTCTCCACTACAACAGAAGAACCTATGTAAGGCCAGGAAACTCTGCATGGTTTTTCAGAATGTCCATCAGTGGAGCATGACAGGAAGACCCCTGGATATCCCTAGATCCACAAGGATATCCAACATTTCTTAAGATATCTGCAGACGTATTTGCACAGAAGCCCCTCGCCTCTGTACTATCCCACTGGTTACTTCCACAACACAGTACGGTTTCAGGAAGTCATGTCTTCTCCAGTGTCCACCACGCTGAACACTCCCCTAGGAAGGAGAGAATGTATGGAGAGGGACTCCCTTCCAGTCTGGGGGGTGAGACACTCTGGAGAGTGGCCACACCTTCCCCCTCTTCCTACCCAGACATACCTCCTTCTGAACTATGCAGGTCTGACCCTGAAGGCTCAGGGAAGATGAGCATACTGGGAACCAGAGAAGAGGAGGAACGACTCTGGATAGCCACTCACCTCCTTTTGAGCACTCTCTGGTGGATTGTGTCAGGTTTTGTTCCCAACTGCTTGTGCTGACAGAGGTGAGAATATGGGCATGAATTTAGAGAAGAGCATCTTTCTGCTCACATCAAAACCAAAAAAAAAAAAAAGGGGGGGGGGATTGTTAAATTTTCTTTTCCCTTTCAAATATTCCACAAGATCCCCGCATGCCATAGACTGAAGAGGCTCTGGCATCTGAGCTACCCACATGGAAGAAGAATGGGGAGATTACACAGGAGTCGTGTGGAACAGAAGAAAAGAACAAATGGATATATTCTCTTTTTTCTTTGAGGGTTTTTATGCTGTACCTATTTTGGGGGTGAGAAGGGGTTCTTTTTCCATCACCTTGAAGTTCCAGGAGCCCTCCTGGTGCTAGCAGGGTGAAATCCATTCCAGTGCAGTGGGCCCTATGCACCACTTCAATCCTACTTCAACCCATAATGGAAGACGGAAGTGGGATTTCAGTGGTAATAAAACCTTCTGCAGATCCAGAACTGGGATGAATTTCACCTTCACTGTGGAAACTTCTAGAGGACACATTGCAAATCCTATTTGTATTTAATGGTAATAATACATGATTAGTTTACATTTAACAAGGAAACCAGTAATGATATACAAAATATTATCTTTGAGCAATGTGGCCATGGTAACTTTGGAGCTACTTTACCTTTTGATGTTTCCTAACTGGGGAGTTCTTGATTTCTCAGCCTTACTGTACAATTTTACATTAATACTTGTTTCTTTGCATTTCATTTCCCTTTGTGCTTAGTGAGAAAATTGTGATTCATTCTGCGATACATCTATGGGAACTTAAAAGAAAAAAAATCACCCCTGGTTAAAGACCAAGCATGGAAACTTTCAGCCCTGTAAGAAGTCTGGAGAGAAAGTAAAAAGCAGCAGTTAGGATGAAAGCTGACACTCCCTGTGGAGTTGGGAAGAGGATTACAGCTGACAAAATGGGCTGGCAAGCATATGGAGGCAGAGATTTGGGTGGATGTGGTTGACTGCAGAGGCCTGCTACAGCCTAGTGGTAAGCTTTAAAGCAGCTTCCCCACTACCTTTTTGCTAAAGGTAGTTGGTAGATAACATAGGCGTTAACACAGTATCAAGTTGATTACCTAATATGACTATCTAGATTATTTTAAACAGAGATTATTGGGTCTTCTTACCTCTCCAGCTCAGTAAATCAGTCTCTTCCCCCACCCTGCCCATTTTTAAGATTGAAATAATCTTTGAAGTCACAGATGGGTCATAACAGAAACAATATCTTCCACATCTTTGCACCTGGACAAGTGCCCGCCTTTCAAAATGAATTTTCCAGAAAACAGATAACTGAATTACCTGAGGGCAGATCCACTTCAAAGGGTCTTTTTACAGAAGACATAATCAAATTCTGATGCTTTGATCAAGGGAATCTACCGACTGCTTATTCGATCACAACTCTATGTGCCATGAAAAGATACCTAATCAATTACAGAGCAGACATCTACTCTGAATATTATTGATGACTTGATAGAAAGAATGCCTACTACAAAGAGTAAATCCATGGGGAATGCTGGCAGGTGGCTGAGAGCCAGGGGGACTCAAGCTGGACAGAGGGTGGCCAGTCAGGAAACAAGTAGCCAATGATTAGATGACAGCATCTGTTGTGCACTCATGCAGAATGGAGCTGAAGTAGCGGCCACAAAGGAGAATCCAATGTTCAGTCTTGAACACTGAAATGAACCCTTATGTGACCATTCATGATCCTACAGACTGATCTTGCCACCCTTTCCATCCTCCCTGAAACCCCATACGGCGGGGTGGCCAACCTGAGTCTGAGAAGGAGCCTGAATTTACCAATGTACATTGCCAAAGAGCCACAGAAATACATCAGCAGCCGCTCATCAGCTACCTCCTGCCCCTGCTCCCAGGGCCTCCTGCCCACTGGCAGCCCCGCCGATCAGCGTCTCCCAATCAGCTGTTTTGTGCTATGCAGGAGATTCTGGGGGGGGGGGGGGGGAGGAGTGAGGGCATGGCTGGCTCAAGGGAGGGGGCAGGAAGGGATGGAGTGGAGGCAGGGCCTATGACAGAGCCAGGGGTTGAGCAGTGAGCACCCCCCGGCACATTGGAAAGTTGGCACCTGTAGCTCCAGCCCTGGAGTCGGTGACTATACAAGGAGCCACATATTAACTTCTGAAGAGCCGCATGTGGCTCCAGAGCCACAGGTTGGCCACCCCTGCCAACAGTTTGAGAGCAGAAATGGTGTGGTTCTCCTGCACTGGGGTATGGGGGCAGGTCCTGGAAAGCTCACACAGTACTTACTTTCTGTGTGCCATGCATAGAACTGTGGGTCCCTGCAGGGTTCCAACAACTGCTTAAGAGTTTGGGTTTGAATCTGGATCAAAGCTTTCCCCCAGGTTTCAGGTGTTGTGGGCTTTTGCTTCAGGCTATCTGTACTGTATGACTGTAACACGACTTTGTGCCTCTAGGGCTCCTGGACTTAGTATTCTGATTTTTATACAGGAAACAACAGAGGGGAATTCAGTGAACACATTATGTTCAGGGGTCGGCACCACCATGTTGCGCAACGGACACTTGACACAATTACCGTACTTAGTGACGGACATTGGCGGGGGCAGGGAGGGAGTTATGTCATTTAGTCATTCACTTTTTTGAAAAATTACCATGGACCTCAACATTTTTACTGCGGACACATTGCTCACCCCCTGATCATGTTGCAACAGCTCTGATTCTGGTCTGCTTTACTGACCTCTCCTTAGCGTAGGCAAACATGCATTGCTAGCTATATACACCGCTCTATCCCAATTAGGAAAGCTAGAGGGCTTCATTTGAATGTACTGTGGGTTATTAGAGAAACAAACAATTAATTTAAGCAGAGGTCATCCAATAGAGTGCTGGCTCCAAATGGGACCTCGTTGTGAAGAACTGATGTAAAGAGTCGCCAGAGAAGCCATTTGCAGTGCACAAGTTTTATTGTTCTTACAAATCCCAGGAACTATGCTGCATATTTAGGCTTGGCGGAATTCAATTTTATATACCTCTTTAACGGATAATATCAATGAGTTTAAACATTTTTTCCCGTCGCTATCCATTTAAATTTTCACAGTTGCAGGAAATTACCCAGGGTGTCAGACAATAATTATCTAATGACAGAAGATGTTGAGATTCCAAAAGTTAGAGCTTTATAATCGTTAAAACCCAAGTTGTCAACATCACATGCCAAAATGTACAAAGTAAATATCTTCAAATCAAACTCTAATAAATTCTCAAGCAGCATTTTTCTTACTCTGCCTATTTAATCGATCTAAGTTACGCAACTTCAGCTGATTGCGTGAATAATGTAGCTGAAGTTGACGTACTTAGACCTACTCACCCCAGTGTCTTCATTACGGTGAGTTGACTGCTGCTGCTCTGCTGTCAACTCTGCCTGTGCCTCTTGCGGCGCTGGAGTACAGGAGTCGATGGGAGAACGCTCGGGGGTTGATTTAGCATGTCTAGACTAGATGTGATAAATCGACCCCTGCTGGATCGATCACTGCTTGCTGATCCAGCGGGTAGTGTAGACATACCCTAAGGTACTTGTATGGTTCCCATTGCCATAATATATGAGCAACTCAAAATCATATTATATTCATCCTTACAACACCCCTCTGAGGCAGGGAAGTGCTATCGCCCTGACTACATGACTTGCCCACAGTCACACAGGAAGTTTGTGGCAGAGTGGGAAATCAAATCTGTATTAGTCCCAGACTAACCACTGGACCATCCTTTCTTGCATAATATAGTATTAGTTTCATCTGAGGAACTTAAATCCCCTCTTGCTTCATGGGGATATTTTTCTTCACTTACTGCCCTAAGCTGTTGAATACTGCGGTTGTCAACGGTCATGCTCAACCCTACAGAGGTCTGCATTTCAGTGGTGAGTAACATTATTCATATGTGAAGTCTTTTATAAAAAAAAATTGAAACTCTAAAGTATGTTCTTCAAACTTTAAAATAAAAATAATCACCTCTAGCTTGAGATGAAAGATGGAAAGAGTTAACTCAAAAGGAAAAATTATTGGAAAGCTGGAAATGATTGGAAAGAACATAGCAGGCTGTAATGAAAGTCATCTTGCAACTTTATCTACCAGTGCAGTTGTAAAAACTGCAAATGTTATCAGCCATAAATCAGTTTGTAAAGTACTTTAGGACTTCGTTTGAAAGGCTCTCCACAGATTTATGTTCATGATTAAAATGTGTCCTCCAAAACATTGAAGATAAATCATCATCATGCCCAGGAAATTTCCTTATTCGTTGGCATCCATAACCTAAGTTAATTGATCTACCAATATGTAAATCACATGTGAACATCACTATGGTTCTGATCCTGCTGGGTATTGAACACCCTTAGTTCCCAATGAAGCCAATGGAAGTTAAGGGTGCTCAGCAACTCACAGGGCCACACCCTTTATTTTCCACACTGAAATTCCTATGGGTAAGAATGGTAGAGAATTTAGATGCACTTTGAATAACCTCATGTTTCCAGTTTATGTCTATGAATCTAATCAAAGCATCCAGATTATTTCATGCCCATTTAAGTCAAAGGGAGGTTTTTGCATTGAACCCAGAGAATTATATCAGGGCTTTATCTTTACTTTGATTTTGATAATGTTTCCAGTGGTCAGTCATGGGCCAACTTTATCCCTTCTCTATCAGGACAAAAGCTGACTGGGCAGAGATAAAGATATCCCGAAGAATGGAATCTCCACCTATTTTGGCCATGAGTCACGGGCATTCACAGAACACAGAAAAAAAAAGTTTCTGTGGCCCAGCCAAAATTTTGCTGAATCACTCAGCTAGGTACAGCAGCCAAATCTGAGAATGCCCTGCTGTGAAAGACCACAAATCCTTTTGTGGAGAATAGGCCTCATAAAGCTTAGCTACAAACAGCTGAAGTTCAATGGTAAGAATAATTGCCTGATGGTTTTTCCAAAGCAGGAGGTCTAAACAATCCAGCAATGCATGCACAACTCTTATGCCTGCTCACTGTTTTGTCTCTGCCTGTAATTGTTTATTTTGTTTTATTCTGAAAAAAGTCTCTAGTCCTCCACTTAAATTAATAATAATAAAAGAAACAAGTGTAAGTCATTTGAGTTCAGTTTTTATGCAGTACACCAAAATAGGCTTAAGTTAAAAGTGATAGTGCATTGAATGAATTGTAAGATTTGTTTTTATCTTTTCTTATTGAACAGATTCCTGCAGTTTACTTTTTGAGCAACTTACGGCATCTTTGGAACAGCCAACAAAGAAATTCTTTTTTCACACAGCATGTGGTCAAATGAAGATCCAGTTCAAAGTGACATGAAATCAGAAATACTGGCTATATAACAGGTATTGTCTTTTTCTATACCTCTGTTCTTCATTGTCAGTAGTAGCCATAACTGAAGAGACACACTCACAAAGAAGTGAGAAATGTTCAAAAGTGGGCAACACATGCTTTATTAGAAGCCAAGCCTTTCTCTTTTCTCTATTCATTTTATCCTAACACCGCCAGCTTTCCAAGAGGGAAAAAAGCAGCTTTGAAGTTTTTTTTTCTTTTAAACTGATGTATTTTTTTTAAATAGGTCCTAATTTCAAATCCTTCAGTGAAGTCTGACTTAATGTTCTTATGTTACAAATATTTAATGCTTTAATAACAGGATGATTACCAGTCTCCCTTTATATTTAGCATTTTTTCTAATTACTAATTGGAGAGAGGCTACCAACTACCAGTTCTTGCAGAAATATCCTCAGATAGGACACAAGCTCTACTCCTCTTGGGAGGCATGTAACTATGGTGGACCTTTGACCTGAGTAGCCTGGCAACAGTTCACCAGTTTGTTCCATTCTCCTAATGAAAATACTTTTTACCGCCACATGTTTTGTGAAAACTGTAGTTTGAACACCTGTAATAAGGCACTTTAAGTGGTTCCTTCCTGGCTAAACTCTTATTGAAGTCTGCTGGATTTTTGCCTGAGTAATGAGTGCAGAATGGGGCCTAAAGAGAATAATGGCCAGATCCCCAGCTTAGTATAAAATCAGATTCCTTCCATTCAAACTAGTCCATATCCCCCCTTCCGTGCTCTGTGGGTATTCATCATATGCTCAACATAACAGCACCCCTATAGCCCTATCTCACATAGGGGCCTTACTCTGCTTGGATGTAATTTCATTGACCTCACTGGAATTACTGATGAGTTACACCAGTATAAGCAAGAAGAGAATCAGAACCAGGATGCTCCATGCCAGTGAACAGGGCTCAACAGACCCACCTTGGAACCTAATTATGAAACTGCCGGATAATCTATACACACTTATTGCATATATACACTCTCTCTTGTTAAAGCACATAGCTTGACACTTAAAAGGCAAGTTTAGTTTATACAGGTGAAAGTATGAAAGCAACAATTCACTCACGAGGCGTCAAAGATGAAAAGATCAGACAAAGACTCCAATCAGCGGGGGAAATCGTCATAGCATCACTTCATGTGGCAGGCCTATTATGATATCACTCCATTACGACTCTGAATGAATGTTCCATAAAAATATTCATACAGCACTTCTTCAAATCACACACACACACACACACACACACACACACACACTCTAAATGAAATTAATTAAATTTTCACTAGGAGGGTGGTGAAACACTGGAATGCGTTACCTAGGGAGGTGGTGGAATCTCCTTCCTTAGAAGTTTTTAAGGTCAGGCTTGACAAAGCCCTGGCTGGGATGATTTAATTGGGGATTGGTCCTGCTTTGAGCAGAGGGTTGGACTAGATGACCTTCTGAGGTCCCTTCCAACCCTGATATTCTCTGATTCTATGATTCTATGAATACATACCTCAAGGCTCGATACTTCTCTCACGAGGGAAGGGAGGGAGTACCATATCTACAGAATGCTGCTCCCCTTCGCTGTGAGTCTGGTGAACCTCACTTGATGGTAGATGCTCTCTCATTTGACCAATTGGGCCTCAATGTGCTGTGAAGGAGTAGGGACTAAGAGCAACTGATCTCCATGCTGTGCTCTCTCAGAACCCAGCCGATATATATGAAGGAATTAATACTGTTGCTAGCAGCACTAATTTTTTTCTCTATGCCTGCCCTCTCCTCAGGGAGGAATTACTATGTAGTCAGAGCCAGTGGCAGCATTGCCCCTAAGGACACCGTGCTGCCAGGTGGGAAGGGAACTCTGACATTACCAATGAGAGGAAACACCTGTGGAGTCGGTGGCTCCTTTTCTTATAGATGCCAAGAATCAGTGGGGCTTGAAGGCCACGCCTCCTGCCTCTTCCATGAGTCCACAAACTGTCCCTCCAGACAGAGGAGTATTAGTCAAAAACTCCATGAGCACAGCAGTTTCTTGGCTCTTCTTCTCCACCTTCTATGGGTTTTACCATAGAAGGGTACAGAGCAGCCTCAGTGATTCATTACCTATTACCATGTAACTTCCAATTTACTTTTCATGCTAAAGCCAGGTAAGGGCACAAAAAGACCATGCAATTACTTTTTTGTTATATGATACATCACATATGCTTCCCTTCCACTAGCACAGGTGTGCAGTGAAATATTAACATACAGTGAAGACTTTTTCGTAATATGCACAGTGCCAGAGCTCAGCCAATCTGCTTCATTATAAAATAATCATCTGACACTGTCACATAGTCCTACCTCATTCTCCATCCTGCCCTGTTCTATGTCACTAATCAGAAAGTAATTACATCTAAGAAGCAACTGTTCAGCTATTTACACAATCAAATAAACCCCAGTTCCACACATAAGTGTCTTAGGATCAGATGTTTGAGTTTGTTTATAGCAGTAAAAGTTGGTATAAGAGTACAACAAAAATAACCATTAGTTATAAACTACAGAATTAATACTTTTGTCTGATCATTGTTGTTATCACTTATTTCCAGAGATATCACATTATTATTCAGAATATTGAAATGCTGGTTTCAGAGGAACAGAAGACCTCTTTCTTTATAGGGACAGTTGCAATTTCTATTCTTATCACTTCTGTGCTCAGAAGCGAGGAATTAGAATGTCAGTGTTTGTTGTTGTTTCTTCATATTTTATGTATAAAGCTGTGTGTGAATGTACTACAAATAAAAGGGCTTCAGTGACAGGAATAAAGAAAGTGAATTATTTATAGAATAAGACCATGAATTTTATTATCACAAACACAAATATATTGAAAAATATCTTTGTAAAATATGTGAATCAGCTTTATAGTGTAAAAAAAGTAAAACTAAACTAGAAAAGTGAGATGCCATCGGGTGGTGAGAGGGAGGGGAAGAAAGAGCACTCAGAAAGATCAAGAAAGCTAGCCTTCAAGTTATAAAATCACTGAGTCAAGGAACTGAACAGATTAACCTGATACCAAAAGTGCTACATGTCCATATAAATTCAGAGGAAACACAAAGCATGTCAGAAAGGGTGACCAGTATGTAGTTCTTTGCATTGTGCCTTTAAATTTCTAAGTTCTCCTAGTTTCAGAGTTCTCCTAATGTTCTAATTTTCCAAATGCACAAGGGTTTGGCAGCCATTTTGGGGTTTCAGAGTTCAAGGCAGATTTACAAAAAGATGCACACACACTGTTCACTCTCTTTCATGGAGACACAATTTTTGTTCCTTATTGTTGCCCCTTCAATGTAAAATAAAGGGCATTCTGACTCAAACTATTTGTTTGTCCTTTGTATATGGAAAAAACAAACAACTCACTGTAGTAAATGAGATTGTGGGGGGAGAAATATTTGTAAGTAGGTCAGTATGAAATAGGCAGCACAACCCCAGCAAGAGGGAACTTTAAAATATCTGAAGAGACGGTATGAGGGCCAGGTCCTTAAGGTGGTTTCAGCTGTTGAGGAAACATCATAGAGTGAAGTTAGCAAAGCAACTCTTGGGTGATGGGAAAGAAAGAAAAGTCAAAGTTGTTAGATGAACCCTACGTGCACCTCAGGCAGACAAAAGTAACCAATTTGCAAGGACAGGACTAGTGGGTGAAATCCTTACCCCAGTGAAGTCAACAGGAGTTTTGCCATTGACTTCAGTGGAGCCAGGATTTCTCCTAGTAACAATACCAGGAAATAGCTCATGTCTACACTCACAGTAGATCGGCACTGCTGCAATCAATGCAACGAGTGTAGATTTAGCAGGTCTGGTGAAGAAACGCTAAATCGATGGCAGAGCACTCTCCCATTGGTTTGTGTACTCCACCTCCCCGAGAAGCGTAAGGGAAGTCGAAGGGAGATGTTCTCCCATCGACACAGTGCAGTGTAGCCACCGCAGTAAGCGGATCTAACTACATCGACTTCAGTTACGTTATTCACGTAACTGAAGTTGTGTACGTTAGATCGATTTACCGCGGTAGCGTAGACCAGCCCAAAAACACAGTACTTCTAGCGGTACAGTGCCTCACATATGGGGAGCATACACAACACCGGAGCACTAGATAGGAACTAACTCCGAATTTACTGCAGCCACTTACTGCAGATTTTGGGTTTTTCTAGAGGTCTCCCAATCCATGCTCTTGCTTACTTAGGGTGCTATTTTCCTGTCTGCAGGCATTTTCTAACACCCATATGCCATGCATTCTGAGAGGAAAACATTTCCTCTCAGTGTTTCCCAGGGTATCATACAACTTCTTATGTAAGGGCTGGACTCCAGAAACAACTAAAAAAACCTAAGAAAAGCTTAAGTCCAACAATAAACTCTATATAATAATTTTTTTAGAGAAAGAATGTTTGAAACAGGTCAGAAGGTATTATGGTTTTTTTATCTATCACTGCAAACAAGCTTTTAGCTAAGTGGCAAGGTCGAAGATCCTAGGGAAGATAGGCCCTTGCACTTATGAGATCACCACCTCATCTCAAACAATTCAAGCGGAAAAGAACATCTCATGTACATCTGCTCAGACAGTGGGTGGAAAGACATGAAAGGTGAAAGGTTAGAGCTTTTATTCATACCAAAAAAGAGACACTGTTTGTGAGTTTTATTCTTAGGCCATCTTCAACAACTCCTTTTTCAAAATTCTCCTTTTTTAGTACATGCTTACTCTTTTTTCTTTAAAAAAAAAAAATCTTATGTTTGTGCTTTATGTATTCAACTTCCAAAAAACAGTGCCTGAAAAGTCTGACAGGTCAACTGAAGAGAGTTTTCTGTATGGTTCAAATTTCAAAATCTCTCTAATCAAGCTATTGCTTCAGGCACTCCAGCAATTGTTACTGCTCAGATACCACGATGACAGAGACCATACAAGTACCTAGACAGAGAACTTTAAACCAGATTATGTTTAGTGGTACTCAGATCCTCCCTGCCTCTGTTCAGTGTGTTGCTGCAATTGGAATGAATAGTTCAGTAGAGCTTTTGCAGAGAAGTAAACCATAATCTGAAGGGAAAAAAAAAAAAGGAAGGAATATACATCTTCTTAGAGTACTCAGAGTGCTGCTGCTCATTTTGTGGGTACCCTTTTAGGTATTATTGAATTTTTATTGTATGTGCATATTCTTGTTACGAGCAGTGCCCTTCTACAACTTGGTGCCACAAGATCTTTCCTCTGTCTGCTGTGAGACTCTAACAATGATCATGTAAGAAGGCTAGCTCCTATATAATTGTATAGTGAGCCATACTTAAATGATCATGGCTTTTTCTGACATTCGAATGCTGGGTTATTAGTGATATATTAGGATTTCAACACTGGGAAAATGGGAACTTGTAATTCCCTTCTGCACTGCAGCTTCAGCTATTGCTAACACCAGACAGGGCAAAGGTGTGGCCTAACCCAAAGACTATTTCTTGTATCTTTTGCATGGTAATAAAATGCTCGCATCCTCTCTACAAGGCCATTTCCCCATGTTTGCTGCCTCCCGTGGAGCTGCCCCAATGGAGAATTACAGTTCTGAATCTTCCCTGAATCAATGCTCCCACAGTGACAGGAACAACTGGGGAATTATAACATAAATGGTCTCAAGGTAAACACTAAACTCACTTTACTCTTATAGAAGCTGCTGTATTCCAACAAAACCCTCCAAATGCACTTTTTTGGTAGGAATTTAAGAAAATGGAGTAACACCAGGTTCATTATTGCAGTGGAGAATGGATGTGGTGTGTGGGTAATTTCTAATACAATTTTGGAACCTCACATATTTCATATTCAAATAGTTAAAGGCCTGGGGTGAAATCTGGGCCTTATTGAAATCATTGAGAGTTTTGCCATGGACTTCAATCAGGCCAGGATTTCACCCCTGAGTTTGAAAGGAATATCCCATTTTGCACAGAGCGTTATAGGCATAACAGATGCCAGTAGGACATCAAGCTACCTGAATCTATCATGATAAATGACATCAGCTACACTTATTTGCATTCAGATAATTATGGCTGCAAATAATTATGATGATGATGATTATTATTATAATATTATTTCAAAGAAAAAAAATCAATCCATCCCCTGGGGTATGTCTACACAGCAAAGAAAAATCCACAGCTGGCCCATGCCAGCCAACTTGGGCTTCGGGTCTGTTTCATGACCGTACAGACTTCTGGGTTCAGCTGGAGCCTGAGTTCTGGGATCCTCCAACCTCATCGTTACAATGCATTCTCTGATCTGCCCTTGGGGCAGTAAAGCTTCATGCCACCTGTCATTCAGGGCAGGTGGTAAAGTTACAAGCTAGTCCACAGGGAGTACATGATGTGGTATGAAGGTTTTATTGGCATAAGTTTGGATGGGATACATTATTCATGAGTGACAAGTCTACATATGGGTTATGCAGGTCATTCCAAATATATGTCAATAAAGCCTATACACCACTCCACACTCCTGTGCATTTTGTGTAAGCCACAAAGGTTACTAAAAAGCTATTTGAGGAATTTGTCAGGGAGCTTTTTAAACAATGTACTGGGACTATTTCTTGTATCGTGTAAAGCAGTGGAGAGCTGAGAGAAAAATTAAAATTAATAGAGTAAAACATCTCAAAACATCTCAAAACAACCTTCAATGGCTTTCATATATCTAAAAACGTCATTGTTTTAAAGCATAGGAACTCTAATGCTTTCAAGTGAGTATTGGGTCCCAATGGAAATGAAGAATTGCCCTTTATCAATGGCTAAGAGCTCAGTAGCTCTCCAATTTCTAGCACAGCATAAGTACAGGTTAGCAGACTTTGGAGTGATGACATTTTCATGTCACTGGCCCAGGGCTAAATTGCACCCCCCTTGGTCCTCAGGCAGAAGTAGTTTGTGGGAAAACAGTTTTATAAAATAAAATTTTATCTATATTTAATTCTTATCCTGTGGCCCATGATTTTAGTTTATTGTTCATTTATTGTGTGATGTTATGATTAACTAGCATGTTATGTCATATATAATCATTGTCTGCTAAACAGAGTTAAATTGCAGGATTATAGAAGTATGAGATCAGTAGTTAGAAGGGATAATTAGGTATTAGGTATCTAAGTAAGTAGGACTGAAACAAAAGGCCTACAGGCTGAGACCTGTAAGATTTTAGCTTAGCCATACTAGGCCATAGACTTAAGAAATGCTTGACCCTATGCCACAAGATTACAGGAAAAGATGTACCAATGGGTGATACTGCGAAAATTAACCGTAAGAGTAATTCTTTTGCTTACAAGATACTCAGTAGTCACATTTTTCTAACACATGCTGTAACCGCAGGATGCACTATGGGCATAAATGCAAATACCAATGAGTTATAGTCAGAATCACATTATGAAAAGAAGGTGCCCAGATTAGGAAAATTGACCTCCCTATGGGAAACTCCAGCAGGAACCATCCCTCTACTGGTGATCAATCCATAAGAAATGCATCCGACCCTGACACTATCTAGGAGGATATGAGCATAACTATATTTGTAACTTGTGCATAGGTCTTTATAGAATTTCTATATGCATGGGTAACCATTAGTTTAACTGTAACTTTAATTAAACTTGTAAAACAGACTAGACCTTGTACTTGTAAATGTATGAGTGGTCACTATCCTTGGGCTTTATGTGTTTGTAGAGTCTCTAAATCTGAAGCAAGTAGCAGAGGTGACTTTTACTCTGTTGAGCTTGAAACTGTAGTCACCAGAGTCGAACCCATGATGGTGTAATATACCACATTACTAAAGTCACTTTAAATAAAATTAAATAAAAGGCTATAAATCACTACATACTACTTACTTCATCCTCATCACTTGCCCCTCTTTTGCCTTCCTTTCCCCAGTATTTTTCCGCCGCATCATTGTTCTAGATTAACAAATAATTCATTAATGAATGAAGAGAGGTAAGCTTTTAGAAGCGGAGTGAAGAATACAAAAACAATTAGACATGGCTCTCAGGCCACATCCGGTCTGATCTGTGACATGGAAATATTTTAGAACTTCCAAGGTAAGGACTGGATTCAGCAAAGCACTTCACCACTTGCTTAAGTTTAAGCATGACCAGTTCCATTGACTAATACTCGTTCATTGTTGTCAATCTGTTTCTTATCCCTCAGCCCTTTCCTTTTTGTTAGCTTTCATCCTTCAAGTAAATCCAGGCTTCAGTCTGAAATTTTCACTATAGAGTTTCTCTCCTCTCACTTCCCTTTAAGTTTTGGTAATTAAGAAACTGGCTACAGGGTGAAAACCGTGCATTGCAACAGCACCACTTACTGGATGCCGCCATGCCTGAAAAACAATATTTCAGCTACTTCCTGCAAGATATCGAGGGAAACATTTTCTTATCCATGGCACACTGCATGTGTCATTTTGGCAGCCTATAACTATCAACACTCCAAATGCTGTTTGTGATATTTCTAGTCTATAAACACAAAGAAAAGAAAAAAAAATTGTATATGTACACACAAAAATCCAAGATGTCAGGTTTGCAAAGTAAAAAAAATATGATTTACAATTACAGTGCACTACTGTAATACATAAATATTATTTTTCTCTTCTCAATCCTGGGTATTCTCCAGTAATTAATTTCCCTAACTGTTGAACTGGGAGGCATCAGAACTCCAGGAAGACCAACACCGATTGACAGACCAGTTTGTCTCTTAGTCTCTTGAATATAACTTAAAAAGAGGAACATTTGATCACAACCAAATTTCTAAAGGGAATATCATTTCAGTCTTAAAACTAATGAGACTAGCTTAATCTCATCCCTATAAACAAATCAGCTTAAGCCTAATGAAATCTTATTTTTGTAATTTAATTCACAAAAGAAACAGTTCAGTGTAAACAGACTTGTAGCGTACATTGTTTAGAGACTATTGACTTTCAAATTAGCCTGCTTTTCAAACATTTCACGTCAAAAATATAGTCAAAATGCAAATGTAGCATAAACGGCTCTATAATAAATGCTCATTCAACATTTATTCTTTCTCAAATCATCTTTTAAAGCTCTTTCATGCTAATGTCTAGAAGATGTGACATTAGAAAAATTGCTTTGACATGCTAAGGGGCTCCAAGATTAACAAAAAGAGAAAGAACAAGATAAAGCTTTCAAAAGACCTATTTCAGAGGAATTATTACTTCCTTTGAAAGTCTTCCAAGGTTGCAGTGCATTTAAGCTTGTTGGCATACATGTAAATGAAGGACTACAAAAGTATTCTGCTAAATTCAACTTGAATTAAACCTTCAGGCTAATGTTAAGGGATGAGGATAAAGGCCAAACCCTAGGCTGGCAACAACTCTAAAATGAGTTCTCAATTTGAGGACATCAGTAAGGGGGAATTGTAACAAAAACTATAGAATAAAAATGTCAATAGTAGAAACCATAAATGTAATTCCCAGTACAAAATTGCTTGGACAGATGGACTTTTCTGATTAATATACCTGCGTAGAATGTAACTCAATCTATTCTGAGCCACACTGCAAAGCAGAAACTGCTGCTCCACAACGCTCAGCTGACAATTTCATCATCCTCTTTGCATAAAAAATGCACTGATTCTCCACAGCAAAGGCTTGGTTTCATAACGATAAAAAGGCAATAGAAAGGATGTAGTTATCATGAAAAAAATATTGCCATGCTCCATCATTGAAAGCTGCGGGTTACACCTGCACTCCTTTGATACCCAACAGCATGATAGTCAGTCACTTTCCTAGTTGCATCCTGTTCTTAAAGCTAAACTGGGAGAACACACTGCACCAGAGAAGCCATATATATATGGCTGGCGTGCTCCCAATAGGAGGACAGCCTCCCTCTGGAGGCTCCAGTCTCTTCAAGGGGAAGCTCAAACCAAACCAGAGAAAATAATGGAAAGGAAAGGGAAAGGAAAGCTTGCTTGTTTGTTTTCTAGGTCTTTATTAGCCCTTTGGGAAACTGTAGATACTCCTCTGTGAAACTTAACAAAAAGTTCAGCATTTGCATAATATACATATTAACATTTACTTTTTATATGAGAGGGAATGGATCCAGTGCTGGGGACCAGCAATCAGGGCTCCTGGGTTCTAGTCCAGCTCTGCCATGAACTCACTATATGACCTTTGGCACCCTCCTATGCTTTACCATAAAATTGGAACACCACCACTTACCTTTCCTACAGAAGTGAGGTTGAGAGGCTTAATTAATTCATGTCTTAAAGATTTTGAAATCTTTAAATAAAATGCACTAACAAAGCTTAGCAAATTAACAAATACTTAACAAACTAAGTATTAATATTATATTAGCCCAAAGTTTTATCAGGATTTGGAAAACCCATCATACCTTGCCATATTAGCACACAAGAATGGCCTGTGTCAAAACAAAGTTCATCTAGCCCAATATCCTGTGTTCCAATAGTGGCCAATGCCAGGTGCCCCAGAGGGAATGAACAGAACAGGTAATCATCAAGTGATCCACCCTGTCGCCCATTCCCAGCTTCTGGCAAACAGAGGCTAGGGACATCATCGCTGTCCATCCTGGCTAATAGCCACTGATGGACCTATCCTCCATGAACTTATCTAGTTCTTCGCTGAAGCCTGTTATAGTCTTGGCCTTCACTATATCCTCTGGCAAGGAGTTCCACAGGTTGACTGTGCATTGTGTGAAAAAATACTTCCTTTTGTTTGTTTTAAATTTGCACTGGGTTATAGTTTCACCACAAAATGAAAAACAATCCCAAGAGTTTGGGACAGATTATCTGCTTTAGAGTTTATGATCAGTGAAGTAGAGGGAGGAAGCTGGTTACAGCTTCTTGATTCTCTGCTCCATTGCAGGCTACAGCTCCTAGGGGCTGCTCTAACATGTTCCAAGTGGCAACAATCCCTAGGGGCTTGTGCACCTCTTGAGTATAGATGGAGCACAATATGCTCCTCCCAAATCCTCTAACGCCCAGCTCCATCCCCAATACATCCCCTGCACTGTGGAGTGTGGAGAAGTTGGCCAGGAGCCAGCATTCCAGCTCTGTAACTCAGAGGGTCACCCCCTCACCTGGGAATGAACGGATAGGGGAATACTGCCAGCCTCTGCTCCCTTTGTGCTGCCTGTGTGGCACAAAGGGAGCAGAATGGGGCAAAAAGTTTGCCCCTTTATACACACAGCTTCCAGTTCCAACCAGAAACCTTACTTGATATAATTAAGGAGTTTTAAAGGTAACTCGTTAGATTCCTTCTCTCCCTCTCAAGGGCAGGGGTGAGGGTTCCTGAGATGAATGTAAGGCTGACAGCATTTGCTTTGGTTGCATTCATACTTCATCTGAACACTGAACCATGAAACAAGTGAAATCCTTTGAAGCATTCTCCCATTCATCTGCCTGTAAAACACAAATGTCTGGAGCAAAGATATCTTCTAAGCGCATAGCTTCTTACACTCGTAGCTCACCTGAGACTTTACTGAGCAGAGAATTAAAGTAGGTCAGCGCCATAAAAATGTGCTTGGTGTGGTAGTTTTGATGAGGCCAACAAATTTTGCATCATAACCCTTCTTCAAAAGTAGCCTGTTTGTGCAAGATCTCACATATCATGGGCAAGGCAGTCAAAATGTCCAGTGACTCAGCAGCTCCAGAAGATTTCACACAAGTGCACTTGCACTGGAGAACTGGTGTAAGGTGAAGCAGCCCCTCTCAAGAATAAAGCACAGCACATGAGAGAGTCTACCCGCCTCCGCTATTGCTGAATCTCCTCCCACAATCCAATGGGCTTTGCTAATGCAGGAGACATTAGTACCCTGGTACAAGAAGGTATACTTGCAGCACCCTGCACCATCTACACTGAATTTGGCCCACAGCATATTTTTTCATAAGGACTAAAATACCTACGGCATGTTTCTATTTGCCACAACACCCATTTTCAGTGAACAGCATTCCAGCTGCACTTCAAATAACAAGAGGGATTTAAAGCACCAGTGAATTGCAATACCATGTAGTTTCTATACGCTCACACAGTGCCTAAATTACATTAGTATCCCCATTTATACCATCCATGAGCACAGCAAGCAGACTGTAAAGAACACCCCAGCTTCACTTCATATCTGCCCCACTTACCCTCTTCTCTCCTGCCCAGTCTCTGACCTTCCCTTCAGTGAACCCCCCTCCCTTTCCTTTTCTTTCCATTTAGCTGATTCACCTTAATAAATGAATGAATAAATCAATCAATAAAACTGTAGAATTAACATGACATTTGCCACCATCACTGTTCACTCTGCTGATGTGTTCTACCACTTTCTTCACTAGGTGTCTGTTTTGTCTATTTAGATTGTTTGCTCATTCGGGCAGGGACCATCCACTACTCTGTGTTTGTACAGTGTCTAGAACACCAGGGCCCACCTTCCTGGTTGATCCCTAGGCACTACCATAATAAACATGATTAATAATAAAGAATAATTATAAATCTCCAACATAGTGATGTTGTGCAGACATGCCCTTTTTGGTCTCACCTTCCATCCTGAACAGTGTGGAGATAGTGAATAGGGAAGTGTTCTTTACCCCTTCACATAATAACACAAGAACTGGGGTGTCAAGGTTCCTTCCCCACTCTGAACTCTAGGGTACAGATCTGGGGACCTGCATGAAAGACCCCCTAAACTTATTCTTACCAGCTTAGGTTAACAACTTCCCTAAGGTACAAATCCTTGGACCGTATGCTGCCACCACCAAGCGTTTTAAACAAAGAACAGGGAAAGAGACCACTTGGAGATGTCTTCCCCCCAAATATGCCCCCAAGCCCTACACCCCTTTTCTTAGGGAAGGATTGATAATAATCCTCACCAATTTGTACAGGTGAACACACACCCAAACCCTTGGATCTTAAGAACAATGAAAAATCAATCAGGTTCTTAAAAGAAGAATTTTAATTAAAGAAAAGGTACAAGAATCACCTCTGTAAAATCAGGATGGTAAATATCTTACAGGGTAATCAGATTCAAAACATAGAGAATCCCTCTAGGCAAAACCTTAAGTTACAAAAACAGGAATAAACCTCCCTCTTAACACAGGGAAAATTCACATAAAACAAAAGATAAGCTAATCCACCTTGCCTGGCTTACCTATACTGGTTGCAACATTGGAGACTTGGATTAGGATGGGTTGGAGAAGATGGATTTCTGCCTGGCCTCTCAGTCCCAAGAGAGAACAACCACTTAAACAAAGAGCACAAACAAAAGCCTTCCCCCCGACCCCAAGATTTGAAAGTATCTTGTCCCCTTATTGGTCCTTTGGCTCAGGTGCCAGCCAAGTTAGCTGAGCTTCTTAACCCTTTACAGGTAACAGGATGATGCCTCTGGCCAGGAGGGATTTTATAGCACTGTATACAGAAAGGTGGTTACCCTTCCCTTTATTTTTATGACAAGGGGTCACCCAATGAACTTAAATTGGCAGCAGGTTTAACACAAACATAAGGAAAAACTTCTTCACACAACGCAGTCAGCCTGTGGAACTTATTACCAGGGGATGTTGAAGGACACAAGTATAACTGAGTTCAAAAAAGAATGAGATAAATTTGTGGAGGATAGGTCCATCAATGGCTATTAACCAAAATGGTCAAGGATACAACCCCATGATCCCTAAACCTCTGACTGCCACAAGCTCGGATTGGACCACTTGATAATTGCCCTGTTCTGTTCATTCCCATTCAAGCATCAGGCACCGGTCACTGTCAGAAGACAGGAGACTAAACTAGATGCACCGCTGGTCTGGCTCGGAGAGCTCACAGGCCTCGAACCCAAATCCACAGGCAGTGCTCAGACGATAGCCACCACCCAGCAGTTTACCCAAACCACGGGAAACGGATTAGTGAAGCTCTAGCTCACTAATAGCCCTGCCCATGAAGCTCCTCATTGGGGGAAATGTCCAGCCCCACTGATTGTGCACTACTTAAGCCAGAAAGAAGCACAGGAAGCTGTCTGAGAAACTATATGAATCCCTGCTTGGCTGCTACTATGGACTCTACCTATTTTCCTGACTCCTGCCTATGCCCATGTCCCAACACTGGCCCAGTATGGCTGTTCTTATGTTCCCGTAGGCCAGGGAATATTTTTTTATTTACTAATTATGTCCTTTGGAGGCTCTCTTTATAAACACGGGCACACCCATATCTTTCTTTTCTTCATCCAGTTAGGTCTTTATAGGACCCAAAAGATAAGAGATGCAGTCAAGGAATAAGTTTTGCAGAAACAAAATAACACATTATATACTGAAGATAATTTGACTAACTTGAATACAGCACACTTGTATAATGATTAGACTGTCCTATCAATAAATATAGTAGCTAGAAAATAACCTAAATTATGCATAAAGTCTCTTCATATTATAGAAATCTATATTTTAAGCAATCCTGCACAGGTGGGAATAGGCCTAGAAGACTAGAGCCTTCTTCATCTCCGATTTCTATGATTCTGGGACACACAGATTAGACATACTGGATATTTAGTTTCCAAAATGCCATTAATATTATATCTCCTCCACCACTGAGGTACACATTGCTATAGTCTGAACGGGTGCTACCTACTCTTATCATAAGTAACATTTCAAAAGGGAAAGCCAGAGTTTTGTAATACATGAGTGTGACAGTAAGCAGCCCTATAGTCACACCCTACACACTAATGTAATAATTTTTGCACAAAATATGCCTTGAGAGGTGTCATTTGAAAACTAATAACTCACTTATCATTATTATTATTATTATGTGATATGTGTAGGCAGTGGGTATTTAGAGTTATGGACATATGCTGGAATTATTTCTAAAGTGTGTTTAAACCAGGCATGCTGGGGGAGTTGGTAAACAGCTCTGCACTAGACAAAGGAACATGTTTTCCCCACCTGGGAGTTACTTCCAAAGGACTTTGAAAGACAGTGAAAATGTATTTATATATTGTGTAAAAAGACCCATCAAGCCAACAAGAGGTGGAGGCAAACCCTACACTCACAAGTAGGGGAGAAGACAGTATGGTGGTTATACCCAGCAGGAGAGAGAAGCTTGGTCTGGGTTTAACGTTTCAAAAAATACATTGCAAAAGTTGACTGGCCTATAAGGCGGGGGGTAAGCAACTGTGATAAGCAACTGAATCAACGGATTGTATACAGTATGACTGTATTTGTGTGTGTGGGTGTGTGGAGTGAGGTCTTTTCCAAAAGCCAATGACACACTGGTGATCAATATCATTGTGAAATGTATGTATTAACACTATGGGCTTGTCTACACCTAAAATACTTCAGCAGCACAGTTGCACCGCTGTAGCTACACCGCTGTAGTGCTTGAGCATATACACTACCTACACTGACAGGAGGGATTCTCCCATCAGCGTAAGGAACCTCCCTGAGAGATGGTAGCTAGGTCAACAGAAGAATTCTTCCATCAACCCGAGACTCCCAACAGTCTGAGTGGACTTCAGAATATTGACAGTGTCCCATCAGTTATAAACTGGTTCACAGTCTGAGAATTAATATAAATTTGAAATGTTCTATATCTTAGTTCCTTGACTAGGAATCGCTGGCTAGATTTTCACATTCAATCTGAGATGGGTGCCTAACACCCCTGAACTCCTTTGAAAATCTCAGCCCTTATTCCTTGTATATTCAGGTTGATAAATAAATATTTTTAAGAAGAACACCAGGCACAAATCTTTATCCAAGCCTCAAGACAAACCTGAACAAAACTTTTCTTGAAATTCTTCCCCATTTTGCACACGTTTGGGCTGGGGCTGGGACTGGGCTCTGAAACCCTCCCTGCTCACTGAGTTTCAGAGCCCGGGCTTCAGTTCAAGCCCAAACTTCTACACTGCTCTTTTTAGCCCGATAGTGCAAGCCCAAGTCAGTTGACCCCTCAGGATCTTTGTTTTTTTTGCGGGGTGGGCTGTATAGACATACCTCAAGTGTGTAGAAACATGGCCTGCTCCCACTGCGTACCATCCTGGGCACAAAGAGAGGACATGTAAACAATATGCTCAACCTGGCACGTGTCACAAGTGCTCGTAAACAGTCACTGTGGCAGACCTCTTACCATGGTTTAGGCAGATTTTCTGTGCTTGAATAGGTTATACTTTTGGAGAACCTGCACAGCATCCCAGGTTTCAAGTTAAATTTAAAGAGGGCTTTTGCCTGCCTCAAATAGTTTTTACTAAAACTTCTTCCTCAGGAACCTGTTGCATTTCAGTCCTTTTGAACACAGGACAGTGCCCTTAAGATTAGAAGTCTGTTTTACTATTTAAGGCTCAGAATTCAAACCCTCTGATCCATAATATTTAAACTCCAGATGCTGCACACCCTTGGCTACAGCGGTTTATACTACTTTGTGACTAAGACAGAATGAATTTGGCAAGATAGTGTAAACTGGCCTCAATCTAAGAATGGTCAGGTTTATCCTGCAGTGCCCTCTATCATGAGATGATCATCTCAACGTGTAGAAGACAGATGTATGAGGTTGTGTATCAAGGAGATAAGTATTATACTGGCCCCGAGAAAACAGTGCCCAACTTTTCTTACTGGGGTGAAGTTCTTGTTTTAAAAGGAGTCAGTTGTATATAACTTGTAAGCCAGGAGGACAAAATGCAATGCAGTTCAATGCAATGGAAAATGCCTGTGTATCACACACTCCTAATACCCCCAAAGTAAAGGAAAAAGCTTTGACTGCTATGACCTCATTAAGGAATGAAATAGATTGTTAACAAGATGAAGGAAGAATCAGAAGACATCTTCAGTATGTAACTTGATAAATTGACTTCTTTGCACCCGTAAAATCTGGAGGTCTCTAAGTCATGGAATCTGAAGGCTTGTCTACCCAGGGATGTTACATCAGAGCAAATTTAGTCTGTTCACCTTACTGTGCCTTGCAGCCACACACAACCTCCCCACTGTATTTTCCACTGAATGCATCTGATGAAGTGAGCTGTAGCTCACGAAAGCTTATGCTCAAATAAATTGGTTAGTCTCTAAGGTGCCACAAGTACTCCTGTTCTTTTTGCGGATACAGACTAACACGGCTGCTACTCTGAAACACAAACTTTTGTCATTTCAGAATTTCCTTCCATTAAAAAAAAAATGTAAAAGCAAAGCTCAACATCAAAATAAAATGTTCATTTCAGGTTGAACAAAATGTTTCATTTGACCCAAAACAAATATTTTCTCAACCTTCTTTTTTGCCAAAAGTTCCAAAACATTTTGGTTTTGGTTTGGCCTGAAGCCAATTCGTCCCTCTCTCCAATTTTTCAGAACAGCAAGCAAACAAAAAATGTGTTATTTGCACAGCTCTAGACAGTAGTGCCCCTTTTTGATACCAGGTTGAGTTGTGTTCACACACCCAGAATTGTATATCCATTATAGAAGCCATGTCCTGCAGAGCTTCCAGATGGGCCCTGGGACTTGATTGCCCTCTTTGGGCCGTTGCATACTCAGTACTATCTATACAAGAGTCACTGGAATGCTGACATCTACTTGACAGAGCAAATGAAGAAAAGGAGACATCCCTAGAGCTGGTCCCACTGCTTAGTCGAAGTGAAGGAGCCCTCGCAGAAGTACCTGAAAATGAGGGATAAGCACAGGATCTCCAGTAACGCTCCCGCTACCTGCCCAGACTGTTAGCAATTGGATCACATTTTTGCAAGCAACGCTACTAGTGCACCCAGGAACAACGTGCCAGACAATTTTCCATGGAGAGCACTCTAAACTCCATGTCTCCCATGGGGACTGACCAGGAGGAGATTTTTCTGGGCAGCAAAGCACCGTACAACCTGGCAGATACTGATGTTACACAAGAATCGCATGCGGACAGCCAGACTCAGATTGTTCTGGAGGAGAGCTGAACCAGTAAGTCTTATGTGCTGTATTACAATACAGCTGTCCAGGGGATGTCAGCAGTCCTTGATGTGGTCTTTCAGGACATCTCTACTGCTTTCTGAGTGGCTTTCTTTGATTAGCCTCTGCTCAGGGCAGTTCTTGGCCCTGGCCTGTAACTACGCCTAATAGTCTGCTTTGATCCCTTTGGGCAGGGTTTCTGGAGGCAGCCTGGTATTACCCCTTCACTGTCCCAGGCTTTCTGCCTCCTCTCCTTCTCTGAGCTCTCTCCTTTTATAGCAGGCCTGGTTTCCCTAATTGGTTGCAGTGGAGGGTGCCTTATACCACCATGACTAATAGTTGTGGAAGCTGCACGGGGGTGTGGTCGGGCTTCCCTCCCCCTTCTGCCTCTGCCCAATATGGGGTTTGTAGATCCCATTGCAGGGTAATTTACACCATTTTTTCCCCAAGAACTGTCTGTCCCAAGCTGGACAGCACTAGGAGCCTCTCTCCACCTGCT
The DNA here is from genome assembly GCF_965140285.1 of Lepidochelys kempii. Taxonomy (NCBI): domain Eukaryota; kingdom Metazoa; phylum Chordata; order Testudines; family Cheloniidae; genus Lepidochelys; species Lepidochelys kempii. The sequence continues at coordinate 16,652,613 of NC_136391.1, forward strand.
CAGCTTTTAATACCCTCCGCTGCCACATGCTCAAAATGGCAGCTGAGCGAGAGACTTAAAACTATGAAGTTTTGTTTCCCTGAAGTATCAAATCCCACAATCACTGGCCACATTTACGGTCTCCAAACCACTCTTCCCAAGCTGCCTCCTACTTGCCCTCCCTTCCCCCACAGATCCCCTCTCCCAGCTCAAGATATTGGTACCATGGGGGTTAAAAAAAAAACACATTGCATGGCCGGGATGTTACTGTAACAGCAATAGACAAAGTAATTTGGTTCAGAGTTTTATAAATGCTCTCAGCTTTCAGCTAATTTGAGATTTTACGAGGTAAATTTCCCAAGTCAGGCTTTACAAACATTTCAAAGTGCAGACACATATTAAGGCATTATAAGGCATTCATGAATATCTGAAACTCTTGTGTTCAGAACAATTACTGCAGAATTCTATTTATTTTATAGTGCACTTTATGCTGATCTGGGGATGTCAAAAGAAAAAGAGAACTTAAGTCAAAGATTGTGCTGCATTTTGGCACGCACATTGCAACACAATGTAGGCCTCTTGTGATTGCCCATAGAGCAAGTGTTTCCCTTCATCTCCTGCACCAGCTGGGGAACTTTATGCTGGCAAATAGCCATGCTGTAGATCTTTCTGTTTTCTCCATTGACTTTTTGAACCCAACTATGGATACGTCTACACTTTGAGCTGGAGGTGTAAATTCCAGCTTGAGAAGGCACAGCCACATTAGTGCTGATCAAGCTAGCGTGCTAAAAATGGCTGCCCACCTCCTGCTCCCGCCCCTCAACCAGGATCTCTCCCTGCCTCTCACAGTTGTTGTACAAAGTACAGCACGGCACAAAGTGACAAGAAACATCCAGCCTTATCATGAGGCATTGCTACCTTCCTTTCAGTCTTCCAAACGCACATTCCACCGTCATTCCGCACCTACTCAGGGTAATTAAACTACCTCTCCTTTCCAAATGTCCAGTAAAAAGCTTCATAAGCTAGAGATGCAGAGGGTAAAATGAGTCTGCCAGAATGACAGGAGAAATCACAACCATTTATGGAGTATAACTCCATTCAAAAATTTCATTAAGGAATAGCTCCCCTCCATCATTTATGTAACATCCTCCACAGTATCAATGACTAACAATACACAAACACATTCCAATCATTTCCTTGGCTACAGACATTCATTGTTCACAACTACCCTGGCCTCAAGGGAGGAGCATAATGCAGCCCAATTGATCTAGTGATCTCATTACAGCACAGCAGCCTGAGATTCTAAAAATCCTGACAGCATAAACCCCACATTAATATTGGTGAACCTTCCTCAGTGATCAAGCAGCAGCATGGAGAAATACCCTTTCCTTTGGCCTGGTGTGGGAAGCAGATAATAGGTATGTGGGTCCCATCACTAGACACTATGAGGTTTGAGAGTCTTGTCCTTGCCAAGCCATCCATGACCTCCTGTGCATTACCAAATTTTGACTTGGCAAAGCAGAACCCTCCTTAAAGCATAGTAAGCCTCCATGACAGCAGCCCTGACAGTTGATCTACCAACACCAAACTGCTAAGCTGCTGACTGGTAGCAGTAAGGGTGCATATGACAAGTTTCCAGATGGTGATGACCTCAGCAGTGTGTCCTCCGTATTGCCTGACTGCTATTTTGAAAACAGCACTGGCAAAATACAAATGGATTATGGGATGCTGGAAGAGGAACCAGGGAAGTTTGATCATTTGACCACAAGTTCCAGAACTCCTGTAGGCATCTACAGTGCACTGCAAGAAAAACCCCAGCGCATAGATCTGAGCAGCAGAACATTGCACCTTGGGATCTCTACTCAGAACGCTGCCTGGTTAATTCGAGCAAGCACAGGGTTGTGTGGACACAATGATTAACAAGGAAAGTACCTTAAGCCGACCTAACAAAAGCCATATGGATGCATTTCAATTCAGTGTAGTTAATTTGCTGCACTGAGATCAAACAAACTAATCCAATGTAACATCCCCATATAGACAAGCCGTGACATGTAGAATTAGAACCCCATGGGATTCTTAAATATTAGATTAATATAGAAGAGGGAGCAATTACAGGTTCCCTGTACACTATCCATTCTGTGTCAAATGAACGAGACTTACCAAATTCAGCTCCAGCAATTGCTCTTTATATGCCCTTTTCTAAGATGAAAGCCCAAAATGCTTAATTATAGAGGAGAATCTGGTTGCTTTATGAGTCAGCTAGGAATTCAACTGCCTAACGTCTCCCATCCTCATGGCACCATTAAAAACATCCTGTTTAAAAAGGGAGAATTGAGAGAATCTGTACAATGCCGAGTATTCTGGTGAAATGAGGTTCCATCTAGAGCCCAGAGCAGTCTGAAGATTATGTCTTTAGATTGGAATAAAACTATGAATAAAAGCTTTGTTATTATCCTTGTCCCAGCCACTTTTTAGAAGGAGTAAATTCAGCTAGCAAGTATTGAAACAGCTTCTTGGAATGCTGGAATGTTTTGTCTATTTATTGGTTTGTTTGACAAGTGTTGAATGAGGTCTCTGGGGCAATCACTTCTAGATACAGATTTATCAGTGTTTTGTTTGGTGCAAAAGAAATAAAGGATATGATTTTCAAAAGCCTGAGGAATGCAAAATGCTTTATAAAAAGAAGAAGAATTTGTCATCTCATATATATTACCCAGACCATTTCATACTCAGATACTGCAGTAAAAGGCACGAATGTAAAACCCTAAAAGACTAGCGTGGTGAGGGTATGGAAGCCAATGGTATTTCTCAATCATGTCAAAGAGAACTGAGCTGCTTTCATTTCCTGCTGTTGGGAAGTAACTGTTCTTTGCTTGGTTTTGTATCCATTTCTTTTAAGTATATCTTGTTATCATTGTCCCTGTACCCCATTGGTAGTTCCATGTCAAGTCCACCAACTGCTGCTCTGAAGAGCCTCCAAAGCAAAAGCCCATCACACTTTCAATGTATATGCTGCATGATAGAGCCTTCTTTTTTTGGCTCAACATGTCATGTTGATGGATGTCGTTTAGTTTCCATTTTTGAAAAACAGTAATTGGAGAGTTATATAATACTTCAGCCACAACAGACTCATGGCCCAATTGTGCATGAACTTGATTCATGTTGGTGAGGATTTGCTCACACAAGTAATCCCATTGATTTACCTGAGTAAGGGTTGCATAATTGGACCCTAAATTTACTTCCTGCCAGATTTCCCTTTTTTATGGGGGGGTAGTTCGGGGGGAGTTGAGGTGTCATAAATTGTTTTGGTCTTTGAGTTGTCTTTTGAATATGTATTTTATTTCAAAGATGGTATTACTTTTCTTCATTATGTATTGTGTCACAGTAAAAGAAAGCCTTAGAAAGGCAAAGAGAAGTCAAGCAAAAGAAAAAAAAAACTTGCTCACATCCAGGGGAACACACAAAAAACGTGTGAACAAAACAGATAAAAAGGGAAAGAACAGAAACACACAGTATTTTAAAACAGAAACATGTAAACTACAAGAGATTGAAGACAGGAGAAAAGGAACAAAAGTAAGAGGCTTTTACTGTACAACTTAGCAAGAAATAGAGGGATACGGTATACATTTAAAAAAATTGCAAAAAGTTGTACAAGTTTGAGATAGGGAGCCATTGGGAGAGAAAGTAATCTTCATCTGAACAATATGTGGAAAAATCCATTGTGTTCATTGTGAAGATTTGATGTAGAAGGTGAATTATTTTTTAAATATTAACAGTAGTGGTATTTCAGTACGCACTTTCCAGGATATGTTATGTTACTTGGGAACGCAAATGAAACATCATCCTCGTAAAAGGCATATAGGGTAAGCTAAACTGCACAAAATGACAACTAAAATCAAGTTAAGTTAATGGGTATCTAAACCAAATTTGCTGATGCAATTACATTATGTAAACGCTAGCACATCAAAAGCATTTGCAGAATGGTGACTATTGCAGAGTGGTATGTCTATTCATTCTAGAAGATAACTCACAATGCTGCAAATAATAGCTGAAAAAGCTCATTTAATGCAAGCTATTTAAGAGCTGTAGTTTTGTACCAGAAACCTCCAGCCATATTCCCTAGCAGAAAGACAAAACACTACTCCTTAGTACACTATAGTAACGAATAGCTATTCATGATATATCAGTATGGAATTATGTTTATCTTATATGTAGGCACTGTACAGAAAAATAACTCATTACCGTGAGAATAAAAATAGAATGACACATATTATATCTGTATCAGCAGCTGTTGATCTGAATCTCTTTAATGGTTATGATAATTTAATCCCCAAAACACAATCCTTTTTTAACAAAATAGTTCCGTGGAGCACATGGAGTATCTTAGCCACGAAAAATGATGAAGTGATGATTATCTTTTTCACTCAAGAGAAAAAGTTTAACAACTTACCAGCCCTTCCTATTTGTGAATGAAAAACAATCATCACTTGCTATCAGTAAAATATCCTAATTTTCTACTATGCCTGTGAGAAAAGGGATAAAATAATGAGAAACCAAAGTAGACACTTCTGTGGAAGGCAGATATAAGACAGTTCCATATACAGAAGCACTGCTGATAAATGACTCTCTCTCTTTAGTCCTTTGGGTAATTTTCTTAAGGATGACAGGGTATTGCTCAGAATTCACAAAAAGGAAATTTGTCAGCCGAATGCAGACACAGTTAAAATGACTCAATAAAGCTGAGTGAAAAGGTTCCCGAGTATGGTTAGCAGAACAGTTTTGTTATACTTTGAATTTGTAGTTTCGACAAATGAAGTGATTACAAATAATAGTAACTTTTCCCATATACAATAGGTGATGGGGTCACTGTTTGAATTAACAGGTTTGTGCCTTTTTGAATACCACTTACTGTGCCATGGCATCAACAAGGAACCTGAATGACTGTCAAAAGAAAAAAACAAAACAAAAACATCCAGATAGTTCAATCATGCCAAACCTAATATAGATTCAGTTAGTTATAGAAAACATGCCATGCCAGTACCTGAGCAGACCAGATGGTGACTTCACTAGAATACAGCAGCACAAAAAGCAGAAAATGTGTACTACTCTGGTAATTCAAGCTTGATCCTATACAGTGCAGGGTGTTGTGTGTGTAGCCCAAGGTAAAAGGTGATGAGCAGAACAGAGAGAGCAGGCAACACAATCTTGTATTAATGACAGCACGGTGATGTTGCTATCAAGTCACTCCTACCTAGTAGCAGGATTAAGAGCAAAGGTGGAACTGCATAGCGAAATACCTCATTTGCAAATTGAAGATTGCACTTGGTACCATGTCTCCTGAAACATATACACATTCTCTCGCCATGCCCCATTGCGTTTTACCCTCTGTTCCTGAGAGTAAGGGAGTGAATGTGCAAGGAGTCTAAGACTTCCAATCAGTATAGAGAGCTACACCAAATATTTAATCTACTTGGGCCCAGTAGATTCCTACTCAGACTTGCACTGGTCACACCACATGCACACTTGCAACAGCTGTTTACTTCCTGCTGTGCACAAGTACTTGCAAGATCAAGGCCTTAAAATATATTATGCAACTTGGTATGGTTTTGTTATATTAAACTAGATTGGGACAAATTTTCCAATGATCCAATAGTCAAAACAGTAAAATTTACAAGTGTAAAATTTATTAGAGACATGATCACTAATGCAAACTTACTACGAGTAGTTACTTCTGAAATTTTTGGTCATGACCGATTGTGTCCTACCACATACTGTGAGTATAATGAAAAGAGGCTAACCAGTAGACTACGGTTTTTAATATATTGTTTTTAAAATATTTTGTTGTTTGCAACTGGTCTTTTATGATCATATCACAGCATCTGGCGTTTGTCTTTACATGCTAAGACAAAGATTTCCCTTCATTAATAAATCAGTTGTGCACTTGCGGCAACAGCTAAGCCTTGGCTGAAGGTTAGCAACTCCTGAACTTTTAAGTTCATGGCCACCCAAAAAAAAAGAGTAAGTTTTAATGAGTTGCTTGAGGTCTCTAATACAGGCCACCACCTCCCAAGCACTCCCTGGTGGCTAAAGTACCCCGCAGTACTCCGCTTTCATTTTCTGCCCTTTAGGGACCTTTAAGAATTCACTCAGGCACCGTCTACACTGGCAAGTTTCTGCGCAGTAAAGCAGCTTTCTGCGTTGTAACTCCCAAGGTGTACACACTGCCAAGCCACTTAGTGAGCAGAAATCACCCCGACAAGAGGCGTAGAGCTTTATGTGCCGGGGTACAGCGCCGCAGTGCCAGTGTAGACACCCTAGTCGATTACAGTGCTGCGAATGGCCCCTGGGAGGTGTCCCACAATGCCTGTTCTCACCTCTCTGGCCATCGGTTTGAACTCTACTGCCCTGCCCTCAGGTGACCAACCGTCATCCCCACCCCATACCTTCCTTTGGAATTTTGAAAGTCGCCTTCCTGTTTGCTATGTGACGCATGCAGTGGTCTCAGCGCATCTTTCCAGGTGGCCAGGCCTGCTCCATGCACCCGGCGATCCCCCACTTGGAGCAGTGCTGAGCCGCTGGACCTCGTCAGCATTTGGGGAGAGGAGACTGTCCAGTCCCAGCTGCGCTCCAGCCATAGGAATTATGATCCCTACGGACGGATTTCACGATCCATGACAGAAAGGGGCCATGACCAGGACACACTGCAGTGCAGGGTCAAAGCGAAGGAACTGCGGAACATCTACCACAAGGCACAGGAGGCAAACTGCTGCTCCGGCGCTGCGCCCATGAGCTGCCGGTTCTACAAAGAGCTGGACATGATACTCAGGGGCGACCCCTCCTCCACTGCAAAGGCCACTGTGGATACTTCGGTGACTCATGTGCCAATCGAGAGTGGACCGAGCCAGGAGGAGGAAATTTTGGACGAGGATGTAGAGGGGAAGGGGGACCCAGAGGCAGAGAATGACTCGGAGATCAGAGATGCATGCAGCCAGGAGCTCTCTTCTACCCTGAAGGAGTCTAGCCAGTCACAGCTGTTGGATCTTGGTGAAGCACAAACAGGACATGAGGCCCCTGATAAGTGGATCTGATTTGGGGAATCACTGAAGCGAGTTGTTGCGGGCAGGAGGGTTGCAGAAAGCAGGCTTGTGTCCGTATGATGCGCGTACCACTGCATGCCTAGTCTGAGCATCGGAACAGGGTGCTGATTGACTCCCTCACTTCACGGGAATCTGCCTCAGAGATCTCCATGAAACTCTCATGGAGATACTGGGCAATCCACTGCAGCAGGTTCTTCAGCAGAGCTGCTTTATTGCTTGCCCCATTAACAGTAACTTTCCCGCACCACTCTGCCGTGACAGGGGTGCTGGGGGTGGGAGGAAGGCATGACCACTGCTGCACACAGGTGAGCTGCATAAGGGCCAGGGTGGAAGTCACAGTCTCTTGATTCCCTGCTCACCCTCAGCAGCGAGATATCTTCCATAATGAATTGAAAATGTGGGGACAGGAATGATTATCAGGCCCACCCTACAGTGCTGGGTCTCCCCAAGTGCCACGTGCCCAGTGTACAGTAGGGTCCGGGAACACTGATTTACCCGGCCCCTGCAGCAATTCACCATTTTGGGGGTCTTGTGGCTCTCGTGCGCTTGCCTGTGGTCAGCCAGTTAGTGACAGGTATGTGAATAGTGGCTGTGTTTTAAATCACTGAATCAGTGTTCTGAGTGTTGCAAACAATACTGCTTCTGTAAAATGTTGCATTTTGGCTTCACAGAGATGACCTTGGGAGTCCAGCCTCCCTCTTTGTTATTGCCGGCTGAACGGCTGTGCAGAATTAGAAAGCGGCCATGAAGAACTAAGGAGGACTTTCTGCATGAGGTTTTGATGCACTCCGCTGCCAAGAATCAGAAATTGAAGGAGTGGTGGGACAGTGAGAAGAGGGACCAACAGGAGAATGTGGCACACCAGAACAAAGCCACAGAGCGGCTCTTAAACATTATGGAGCACCAAGCGGACACGCTCCAGGAAATACTAGCACTGCAAACCAAGCAGTTCTGTGCCCACCCTCTCCTGAAGCTGCTGTCACAAAACTCTTTCCCAGGTTCCCCCCAGACCACGGCCAGCACACTCTTATCAACCTCCTGGCTCCACTCTCTACCCGCAGCATTCCACTCCTCCCTCCCCACAGTCCAGCAGTGTGGACTCCCACTACCCACTGCACTCCACACCCGTCCCTCTGCAGTTGGCCCTCCTGAAGTACAGTACCCACTGCACTGGACTCCAAAGGAGAAGGTTGGATATGATCCCTGGACATACACAAATCTTTAACCGTCCCGAGACCACCACCCCCATCCCCCTCAGTGCTGATGTGTTTTTTTGTTTGACTTTCCCCTCCGGTTGTTGTTTTTTAATAAAAGAATTGTTTTGGTTTGAAAGCAATCTTTATTCCATTAATTGAAAGCAAACAGAGCTCTGCAAAGCAACAGACAATTATCTTAAACCTTCATATTGCATCATCTGCACCAATCTCAATCACTGCACTCCCAAACATAGCAACAAATATAACAGGTTTCAGAGTAACAGCCGTGTTAGTCTGTATTCGCAAAAAGAAAAGGAGGACTTGTGGCACCTTAGAGACTAACCAATTTATTTGAGCATAAGCTTTCGTGAGCTACAGCTGCAACTGATGAAGTGAGCTGTAGCTCATGAAAGCTTATGCTCAAATAAATTGGTTAGTCTCTAAGGTGCCACAAGTCCTCCTTTTCTTCTTTCAACAAATATAAGTGGCTTTCAGCTTCAAATTGCTGCCTCAGGACATCCCTGATCCTTATGGCCCTGCACTGCACCCCTTTATTAGCCCTGGTCTCTGGCTGTTCAAATTCAGCCTCCAGGTGCTGAGCCTGAGTGGTCCAGCCCTGAGTGAAGCTTTCACCCTTCCCTTCACAAATATTATGGAGCGTACAAACCACAGCTATAAGCATAGGAATATTGTCATCAGCCAGGTCCAGCCTCCCATATAGGTAGCACGAGCGGGCCTTTAAAAGGCCAAAAGCACACTCAACAGTCATTCTGCACTCGCTCAGCCTGTTGTTTAACCGTTCCTTGCTGCTGTCAAGTAGCCCCGTGTATGGCTTAATAAGCCACAGCATTAAGTGGTAGGTGGGGTCTCCCAGGATCACAATGGGCATTTCAACTTCCTCAACGGTGATCTTCTGGTCCAGGAAGAAAGTTCCTGCTTGCAGCTTCCTGAACAGGCCAGTGTTCTGGCAGATGCATGTGTCACGCACCTTTCCAGACCAGCATGCGTTAATGTCTGTGAAAAGCCCATGGTGATCCACAAGCACCTGGAGAACCACTGAGAAATACCCCTTCCAATTAATGTACTCAGTGGCTAGGTGGTCTGGTGCCAGAACTGGCATATGAGTGCCATCTATCTCCCTCCGCAGTTAGGGAAGTCCATTTGTGCAAACCATCCACAAAGTCATGCATGTTGCCCAGAGTCACGGTCTTTCGGAGCAAGATGCGATTAATGGCCCTGCACACTTCCGTCAACACGAGTCCAACGGTCGACTTTCCCACTCCAAACTGGTTAGCGACTGATTGGTAGCAGTCTGGAGTAGCCAGCTTCCACAGTGCAATCGCCACATGCTTCTCCAACGGCAGGGCAGCTCTCATTCTCGTGACCTTGCGCGGCAGGGCTGGGACGAGCTCATCTCGCAGTCCCATGAAAGTGGCTTTCCTCATCTGAAAGTTCTGCAGCCACTGCTCGTCATCCCAGACGTGCATGACGATGTGATCCCACCACTCAGTGCTTGTTTCCCAAACCCCAAAGTGGCGTTCCACGGTGGTCAGCACCTCCATGAATGCCACCAGCAATCTCGTGTCATAGCTACTACACGTGGCGAGATCAATGTCACACTCCTCTTGCCTTTGTAGTTTAAGGAATAACTCGACTGCCACTCGTGACGTGTTAGTGAGAGTGAGCAGCATATTGGTCAACAGTGCGAAGAGGCAGAGCACACAGTACACAAACCATTGAAAGATGGCACCAAATGCAGTCGGAAGCACAGGGATTGCTGGGATGCGAAGCAATGCATCACGGGGCATTAGGACAGGACCCAGGATGCCTCGTGACCCCCTCCGCCTTCCCACAACTCTTAGCGGCAGAAGAGGAAAAGATGCTCGGTGGGATAGCTGTCCAGAGTGCACCGCTCTGAATAGGGCTGCAAGTGCCACAAGTGTGAACACGCTATTGCACAGGCAGCTGACAGTGTGAACACACAACAGCGGTTTCCCTTCAGTGCTCTCTGAGCAGCACTGTAACTGTCGGTGCTGTAACTCTCCCAGTGTAGACATACCCTACGTTAAAGGGCAGTTCAAATAATCCCTTCCTGGGGTCCAGTTTATTGAGTCCTCTGGTACATACTGGCCCTCTAAACCCCAACCCCAGTTTAGTGTCTCCCTCCTGATAGTCCAAAATAACACAAGGTCTTTCAAAAACATGACACAAACTCACACAGTTTTCATCTCAATATCAGCTGGTAACATAGAATCATAGAATATCAGGGTTGGAAGGGACCTCAGGAGGTCATCTAGTCCAACCCTCTGCTCAAAGCAGGACCGATCCCCAATTAAATCATCCCAGCCAGGGCTTTGTCAAGCCTGACCTTAAAAACTTCTAAGGAAGGAGATTCCACCACCTCCCTAGGTAACGCATTCCAGAGTTTCACCACCCTCCTAGTGAAAAAGTTTTTCCGAATATCCAACCTAAATCTTCCCCACTGCAACTTGAGACCATTACTCCTTGTTCTGTCATCTGCTACCACTGAGAACAGTCTAGAGCCATCCTCCTTGGAACCCCCTTTCAGGTAGTTGAAAGCAGCTATCAAATCCCCCCTCATTCTTCTCTTCCGTAGACTAAACATCCCCAGTTCCCTCAGCCTCTCCTCATAACTCATGTGTTCCAGTCCCCTAATCATTTTTGTTGCCCTCTGCTGGACTCTCCAATTTTTCCACATCCTTCTTGTAGTGTGGGGCCCAAAACTGGACACAGTACTCCAGATGAGGCCTCACCAGTGTCAAATAGAGGGGAACGATCACATCCCTCGATCTGCTGGCAATGCCCCTACTTATACATCTCAAAATGCCATTGGCCTTCTTGGCAACAAGGGCACACTGTTGACTCATATCCAGCTTCTCGTCCACTGTAATCCCTCGGTCCTTTTCTGCAGAACTGCTGCCGAGCCATTCGGTCCCTAGTCTGTAGCTAGGATTCTTCTGTCCTAAGTGCAGGACTCTGCACTTGTCCTTGTTGAACCTCATCAGATTTCTTTTGTCCCAATCCTCCAATTTGTCTAGGTCCCTCTGTATCCTATCCCTACTCTCCAGCGTATCTACCTCTCCTCCCAGTTTAGTGTCATCTGCAAACTTGCTGAGGGTGCAATCCACACCATCCTCCAGATCATTTATGAAGATATTGAACAAAACCAGCCCCAGGACCAACCCTTGGGGCACTCCACTTGATACCGGCTGCCAACTAGACATGGAGCCATTGATCACTACCCATTGAGCCTGACAATCTAGCTGGACAATCTAACATCCCCCGCTCCCTGATGGACTGTCTTTCCTAACACCTCCTGCCTGGAATCTCTCCTTCTCCAGAGGCCTTTCCAGTTGGGCCTGCCTTCCCTCATTCTCTCCTGCTTCTTGAGCTTTTCTCTTGCTGACTCAAGGCCTTATAGCAACCTTCTTTCTCCGTGAAATGTCTATAGACATAATTGCAGCTCCCTGACCTTCCCCTCCCCTGCAAATTCCTGCTCCTTTTGTACTAGACTCACCTAATTAATCTCAGGTGAGGCCATTCTGTAATCAGCATTGGCTTAGCCCCAGGGTCTCCAGCCTCTGGACCAAGCTACACTGCTACAGCCTCCCAGTATCCAGCCTTTCCTAGTTGGGAAATGAAAACCTTTCTAGAATATAAGTATTTTAAAGGACTTCCAAATGGAGGTCATTTTCTTACTAAGATAGGGAGAAGGCGCTTTTCACAGCCTTCTCTCAACAGGAAAAAGAATGACTAATTTAGAGACTTGTTTGGCAAATGAACAAGGTAGTCATGTTACAGGACTAAGAAGTAATGTTTTTTAAAGGCTGTGAAACCTACCTGAGATTTCCAGAGAAAGATTTGAATAATCATTGATTAAAGTGTGAAAATCAATTGTGGGCATGAAAAAAACCCTCTTTTTTTCAAAGGAGGAGGACAGCAGCCATTTGGTCAGTAGCTTGAATTAATAAAACAGCAGCCAAATAATGGAACCAAAAAGAACTGACAAATCTAATCTTTTAATCCTGTCTTTTTCTTCTATCCAGTTGTGTATGGAATAAAGGAAGGGGATAAGCAGCCATAAAAATGCATATGTTACACAGCAGGGTCCCTATTTTGGCTAGTCTCAGTCCCAATGGAACTGTGATTTCCTCATCCTGAAGACTGAAAAGTGGAGGAACTCTTCCATTTATGGTGGGAGAGTTTAGCATTCTCCAGTGTGGCTTTCCTTTGATACTTGGGCAGAATGTAAAGACAGTGCACGGTCCAAAAGAGAGGGGCAGAGAGGAAAGGGGAGAAAGAGGGTAAGCTAACACATCATACCAGTCCACAGAATGCAAAATTGTGGGTAATGGAACTTATTCAGCACATTGCTGGAGTTATCTGAACAGGATTTGCATCATTTGCAAAAAAGAGAGAAAAATCATGGTCTCCAGATCTTCCAACAGTGGAAAATTTGGGGTTTAGTCAATGAATTCTTAGCTATGACAAGGGATTGATATTTTCAGACATCTGCAAACACTCTTGCCTACTTGGCTGAAAAAGGATACAAGCACTAAGCTTCATAGGCCTCATTAGCCTATTTCACCTGCTGCTTGTGTCTGCCATAATAAGAGTTTGCCACCTGCTGGAGGCTGTGACTAATATGTATTATTTGCATTACAGTGGTGCCTCCTTATACAGTTTTGTTTTGATGGGGTACAAACCCTGACTTCCTACTACCTGAGCAGGTTGCTACCTGGAATCATTCTGGCCAGTGATCTGCCTCGTCTAATAGCACTTGGTGATATCTGCATCTCCAAGCCTTTATTAAAAACATGATGGCAAAGCAATTACAGTGCATATTTCAGTGTTGGGCTTCGGCTCCAGGTCTACTGCAGGTTGTGCCTTGTGGTTCATAGGGCTAATAAAAAGTTTGTTGCCTTCCCAATGTTTCCAGATGCAATTTCCACCAAATCCTGAAATGATTAAAGTAAATTTCCCCCATTGGGGAATAAGTGATTAGCATTCTTCTCCCAACTGTAGGAGGGATGAACATTTTTCTCCATCTTCAAACTTGGCTAGCCATTTGCTCTCTCCATTTAAAGTCCTGGGTCATTTACCAAAAAAGTGTGCAACATTTCATGGGGTGGTGAGTTCCAAAGGGATGGAGCCAGTTTCTAGGAAAGCTCGGTCCCCCAAGATGCTCAAGTTTTCCATCTTGTGTTTGACATTTCCACAGCTCTGGAAGAATGTAGCTCTGCTTGGAGCTACTGGACCTGGAGAGACAGATGGTCTCTTTAGTAGCTTGAGCTAAACTGATGGAAGGTTTGGGAGATTAGAAGCAAACATTTGAATTTGACCAGGAGTTCAGTGGACTGAGTGGAGCAAGGAGCTGAGTAAATAATGGATTTTTCAGTGCAGGGGCTGAAAAAGCTGGAAAAAAAAATCTGTTTCATGTATCTATAAGACTTCTGCATAGGGTGTGGAGTTCCACCGAATATGAAATAATGAGAACATGGCACAGTGGAGAAGTCTTATAGATACATGCACTGCCTTTGCTTTTTGCTACAAGCATAGCAGAGTTTTCTTTTAATGTGCAGATCTGCTCTGAAAAGTGACTATGTAAAAATGGCACCTGCTTACTCAACAGATATGCTACCCATATATCCTGGAATGGACTCTGCAACTTGAATAACCGAAATTAATTTTTCCTTCTTTTTACTCCTATTAGTCCTGCAAAATTTTGCTTGCAGAATCTTGTGGCAAAGTTTGCAGTCGAACATTGGGCAAGGAGGGAACTAAGAAACAAGAGTAAAATTTAGGTGGCTGAGACATTTGTGCAAGCAGTACAGGATGCGTATCCGGAAATAGATTTGGTGTCAGCTGAGGAGGAGAGGAACTACCTCAAAAGAACATAGATTGTGGCAGTGGAAGATGCAGATGGGGAAAACTGAGGGAAAAAGAGGAGAGGTGGGAGACCAAGAAAGTACAGGTAGCAATCCAAAACAAGAAAATGGCACGTAAAAAAAACAAACAAGAAATGAATCCACTGAGTGTGAATGAATGTATACAAATGAATACAAAGAAGCAAAGCGAGCTGCCAAGCAGGCAGTGAAGATGGCCAAAGAGAATGCCCTAGATGACCTGTACACCAAGCCAGTAAACAACCCATAGCTGGCTGGCAAAAAGATCTATAGCATTGCAAAAATGAGATGCAAAGGGAAGGAGGATGGTATTGCAACACCATTTGAAGAGGATCACCAGGGGAAACTGATAGTAACACCTGAACAGCTGAAGGAGAAGTGAAAAATATTTTGAGTCTCTTTAAAGAAGGGAACCCCCCACCTGAGAGTTGCCAACATCTGAGCCTAATGGGGGGCCTGAGTCTGACATAATGGAGGAAGAAGTGAAAAATGCAGTTTGGATCATGAAAAACAGTAAGGCAGCAGGACCTGATGAAGTGACAGTGGACCTAATGAAAGTCCTGAGCAAGAGAGGCATAACATGGATGAACAGAGTAGTTAAAACTATATGGCTAGACGAGAGAATTCCCATAGATTGATGCAAATCTCTTTTGTCCCAATATATAAGAAGGGACACATCCATGATACATCTTTATATATTAAAAGTGTATACGCTTGGACTGAGGCTGAGATGAAAATAGGAGACAGATTTGTTGAAAGTCTCTGGGTAAGGATAAAAGGGGTAAAACACATGGGTGAAGTCATGGTAGGGGTATACTACAGACCACCTAACCAGGAAGAGGTAGATCAGGCTTTTTTTAAAGCAACTAACAAAATCACCCGAAGCACAGGACTTAGTGGTGATGGGGGACTTCAGCTACCCAGACATCTGTTGGGAAAATAACACAGCAGGGCACAGATTATCCAACAAGTTCTTGGAAAGTATTGGAGACAATTTTTTATTTCAGAAGGTAAAGAAAGATACTAGGGGAGAGGCAGTTCTAGATTTGATTTTGACAAATAGGGAGGAACTGGTTAAGAATTTGAAAGTGGAAGGCAGCTTAGGTGAAAGTGACCATGAAATGGTAGAGTTCAGGATTCTAAAGAATAGTAGGAGGGAAAACAGCACAATAAAGATAATGGATTTCAAGAAGGCAGGACTTTAGCAAACTCAGGGAGTTGATAGGTGAGAACCCATAGGAAGCAAGACTAAGGGGGAAAACAGCTCAAGAGAGTTGGCAGTTTTTCAGAGACATTGTTAAGGTCATAAGAGCAAACTATTCCACTACATAGGAAAGATAGGAAGTATGGTGTGATGGGTTGGACCCCTGAGGAAGCCACCTGATGTGCTGAGATACCACTGAGTCTACCTGTTCTGCCAGCATGAGCCCCCTTTAACCTGTCTTGCTAAGCCAGGCTCAGAAAACCTCCTCTAACACATACAAAGGCAGGGCCACACCCAGCTGCAGATCAGCTCTGGGAAGACTCTGCTTGTGGGACTTGCTCCACCACTCAGATTTCCACCTCCCTTGGAGCGCAGACCCAAAAGTATATTATGAAATTTGCCACCTCCCTCAATGTGGAGAGAGGTGTGCACACTTCTTGCCCCTCCACCCCAGTTAGAAATTACAGAAACTGAGTTTACTAATAAACAAAACCAATTTTATTAACTATAAAAGGCAGGTTTTAAGTGGTAAAAGGGGTAACAAACAGAACAAAGCAGATTACTAAGCAAATGAAACATGCAAACTAAGCTAGTTTCACTAAAGAAATTGGTTACAAATAGTATTTCTCACTCTAGATATTGTTGCAGGCAAAGTTTGCAAAGTTTCTGTGGTTTATAGTTCCGTTATATTCCTTTTCAGACTGGACCCCATCTCAGTCTGGACTCCCCCCTTGCCTTCCCTTTTGCAGTCTTTCTTCTTGGGTAGACCGGCCATAGAGAGGAGGAGTCCTGTTTGCCTTCCTCCCCACTCTTAAGTAGGATTTACATAAGGCAGGAATCCTTTGTTTCCAAACTTGACCCCCTCCACCCTGCTTCCCTTACAGTGGAAAGTTACAAAAAGTTCCAGATAATGTTTTTGTATCAGGTGACAAGGATCCTGACTCTGTAGGATCACAGCATCCATGAGTCAGTGGCAGTATGGAGTGTCCACAGGAAGGCCAAGATTTTCACAGTCTATTGTCCTCGCTGATGGGCCATCTGCCCTGTCTGGCTTTTCCATTGTTATACCTGAAGTGTGAGCAGTGGGCGTCACCCAAAGTAGCATAGTTGAAATACAGATACATTGTCAATATTCCTAATTTCAAATACAGAAACGATACAGGCATACAAATTGGATAATCGCATTCAGTAAATCATAACTTTTCCAATGATATCTTATATGAGCCATCTTGCATAAAGTATATCTCAGTTATGTCATATTCATATCATAAGCATATTTTCATAAAGAATGACATGTCACTCACTGCATAGGAAATATAGGAAGTATGGCAAGAGACCACCCTGGCTTAACCAGGAGATCTTCAATTATCTGAAACTCAAAAAAATGTCCTAGAAAAAGTAGAAACTACGTCAAATTACAAAGGATGAATATAAACAAATAACACAAGTATGTAGGGACAAAATTAGAAAGGCCAAGGCACAAAATGAGATTAAACTAGCTAGAGCCATAAAAGGTAACAAGAAAACATTCTACCATTACATTAGAAGCAAGAGGAAGACCAAGGACAGGGTAGGCCCATTACTCAGTGAGAGGGGGGAAAGAGTAACTGGATATGTGGAAATGGCAGAAGGGCTAAATGACTTTTTTGTTTCAGTTTTCACCAAAAAAGGTTAGTAGCAATTGGATATCTAACATAGTGAATGCCAGTGAAAATGGGATCAGAGGCTAAAATAGGGAAAAATTACTTAGACAAGTTAGATGTCATCAAGTCACCAGGGCCTGATGAACTCCATCTAAAATACTCAAGGAGCTGACTGAGGAGATATCTGGGCCATTAGTGATTATCTTCGAAAAGTCATGGAAGACGGGAGCGATTCCAGAGGAGTGTGACTTTGGTGGTTCGGACACATACAGAAGGATGGACAAAGAAGACCTGGTGAAGATAGCATGACAGGAAAGAGACCCTGAGGAAAGTTGACGAAGAGATTGATGAATTGCTTCTAAAATTATGGTAAACACTAAGCAGGTAGATCCTAGTGATGCCTTGGACAGATGAAGGAGGCAGATGCTTGCATGACGTTGCAACCCCAGATGATGAGATAAGCGGAAGAAGAATCTTTATTACTTTCAGTGAAGCATAACATGAAGAGAAACCATCTTGATTCTCAGAGTCCAGCCTGTGTTTTTAGAGTGGCCAGTTACAAGAAACTTTTTTTGTTTTACTTGTAAACTAAGTAGATTTTATATGGAAATCACTGAGCACCAATAAGCATTTTAGAGTCACTTTTTAAAGTACAATCAAGCTACAGCACTTTTGCCATCCTCTGTTTATTTATTTATTTATTCTGTGCTTATTTACTAACTTTTGTCATTTTATAACTGTGTATAAAGGCAACTTGATTTATTACCTTATTTATTTAGAGGAAACATCTTGTGAGCTTTGCCTCCCAGTAAATCATGTTTGAATAAAGCAGCATTAAAATCATAGCATAAAATCACACTTTATTGCTTGTTTGTTTCATATTATTTAACAAGACTATGATCAGGTAATACTTATCTGAACCATCTGAATGTGCCAGAAAGATTAATAATAGCATTAGCATAGATGTGTCTTAAAACATACATGACCATATCACTGGTGGGTAAAAATGGGTATACGCCGATTTACATTAGCAGAGGATTTTGTCCTAAGTGCATCATTATTTAATTTACAAGCAACATAATAAAATTGTATAATATGTATACATTTTCAGACACTTACCTCTTTAGGGGTACCAGCAATTGTCCTATTCTATTTTTAAAGGGCTCATTGCAACTCTACTTTCCTGTCTGTCCTTATGATCAGTCTGCCAATTGCCAATAATTTATTAAGGTTAAGATATTGAAAACAGTCCAGAATTCCTTATTTTGCTTTGCCACTGACTCCTTTCAGTGCTCAAGACATTTTTCTAACTCTGGACAGTACATCACTTCAGGAGTGTCAAACTAAAAATTAATGGGTCAGATCCTCAGCTGGTGTAAAATCAGCCTAGACCATTGATTTAGGATAGACTACAACGGACCTGTGCCAGTTTACCCCAGCTCAGGATCTGGCTCAAATGATAAAGTTACGGCCCACATGCAGAATTCTTTCTGTTCCAACGTTCTGTTTCATCTCTACCTCAGAGAGGATTATTCTTACTTAACAAGCCAAATTATTCTGAATTCTTTTAAAATTTTCCCTAAAAAAGGGGTGGGGGGAGGCATTGCAATACTGCATAGGGGCTTGGAAATGCCACAAGAAAACAGCTGGGGTTTGCAAGGTTTCAGATTTGGTTGTCTACATTTCACAATGCTACCTCCAATTTTATTAACTACTTAAAATATTTAACTACAATTGATTCAGAAAGTTTCTTCTCCCTTAAATTCTTGTGAATAGGAACATATTGTTTGTGTCCTACATTTTCAAAAGTGATTAGTGACTTTGAGTGCCTCCATTTTGGAGGTCCAATTTTCATGGTTTTCAGAGGTTGGCAGAGCATTCTGAAAATCAGATCCTTTTAAGGTAGCTCACCCAAAACAATGAGTTAACTAGTAACTCTGGACAATATTGTTTCTTGTGTTATAATTTGGTCTATATTTACTTAAATCTAGTCTACACCTAAAATTTAGGTTGGCCTAGCTAGATCACTCAGGGGGTATGAAAAAAAAATTACACCTTTCAGAGATTTAGTTAACACAACATAAGCCCCAGTACAGAAACCACAAGGATGACAAATGAATTATTCTGTCATTCTAGCTACTGCCTCTCAAGGGGGTGGATTTACTACAGTGACAGAAAAACCCCTTCCGTCACAAGTGTCTACCCCACAGCACTATAGATAATTAGCTGCAATGCCACAGCTCTGCTACTGTAGCAATTGTAGTGCTGAAATACGCTTAGACTATAAACTCCTTAGGGCAGGGACCTCCCTTTTTTCTGTTTGTACAGTTCCTAGCACAATGGAGTCCTGGTCCAGGACTAGGGATTCTAAGTGCTACAGGAATGCAAATAATAATTAAAACATTCTATGATGGCATAATATTGGTTTCGTGCTCCTTTTGGGCTTTGCATCTAGGCTTGAATGTTCAAAGTAGCCTAGGGAGCACAGGCACTGACTCCATAGGTGCTCCGGGGCTGGAGCACCCACGTGGAAAAATTAGCGGAAGCTCCGTACCCACCAGCAGCCAAGCTCCCCCGTCCTCACTTCCTTCTCCCCCCACCCCCGAGCGCCACATCCCCACTCCTCCCCCTCCTTCCCAGCGCTTCCCTTGCCCGTGCCCTGCTATTTGACAGCGCTTAGGACTTTCCAGGAGGGAGAGGGAGGAGCGGGGACATGGTGCGCTCAGGGGAGGAGGTGGAGAAGAGGCAGGGCAGGGGCAGGGACTTGGGGGAAGGGGATGGAATGGGGGTAGGAAGGGGACGGGGCTGGGGTGGGGTGGGAAAAGGCAGGGTGGGCAGGGACTTTGGGGAATGGGGATGGGGCAAGGGCAGTGCAGGGGCGGGAAGAGGTGGGCCAGGGTGGGGCCAGAGGCAGGGGGCAGGTCGAGCACCCACCGGGCAGAGGGGAACTCGGCACCTATGCTAGGGAGTGAGATGAAATTTACATGCTGACTCCCATAAGCACTTTTGGAAAACCCCAGCCCTATGCTGCATCACATTTTGTTTCACATTTTTACTCTAAAAGAGTCAACACAGCATCTGGTTTAACTGCTAGTTGGAGAAACATCTTAAATAAAAGACTGTGGAATAGTCATAGCACAGTTCAAAGAAAGCATACAGATTGTAAACGATCAGAGGCACTCACTAGAGAATCCAAGTTTTAAACTGTGTATTTATTACTTATTATGAACTACTAAGTTCAATGTCATTTTGATCTTTTCATTAGTGTTTAGAACAAGGAAAGAGGTTATGTCTATCCAAAAGAAAATACAGTATAAAGTTCAAACACACTGGACATAATAGGCGCTTAGTTAATTATATGTACCCATAGTTCTCTCTTCCTCTTTAAATATCTTCAGATATATAAACAATCACAACAGGAAAAAAGAGTTTTTTGATGCATCAACACAGAGGGAATATACTCAGAAGGTGGAAAGGAAAAGCAATCACCATGAGAACACAAGCAGTAAGTTCAAATAATGGCTTAGTTTATACTTGGAAATCCATTATGATTTGATGACATTTGGAAATATGTTTTTTTGTTACATGGTGCCAAAATCATTTGTCATTAAAAACCAAAGGTTCCCCAGACAAATATAGGGTAATTTTTAAATTATGGATAGGATATATGTTGAGTAAAAAAGAATCTATACACTTCATGTATTAGAGTTTAAGAAAGACGAAATGCTACATAATTACAAGGTTTAAAGAAAGATGTTCACTTACGAGAATGAAATATGTGTAAGAACCCATTCTCCAGTTCCAAATTGTGCATACTGCTCAATTATTACTGTGACACACACAAAATGACATTAAAATACAGTAAGGTTGCAAAGACCCATAAGTTAGGAAATGCATGAATGAAGTCTGCCTGTGCAACCTTAATTTGGCCTCCTTGTGTTTATGCATTTAATTACATCATATACCATTCTTTCAGCCCTTCCCTTCCGTTCCCCCTCCCCCGCTCCTTGTTCTTGTCTACTCCACCCGGCCCTGCAAGTCCAGCACTTACACCACCACATTCAAATCATGTAGCTTCCTTCTCCAAGCTGCTTAGGCCCAGCACGCAGGTCATTCAAAGCACAGGAGAGTGAGACTCCCTGCTGTCTGTTCCAGTGCCTGTGTAACCCATGCCTGCATGATGTGGCATTCTGTTCCCCTCTAGTGGTGGACAGACAAGCTAGAGATTGATGAACCTGCCCTAGCCTTGGCTAAAAGACATCTCTCTTTTAGCTCATGCAGTAGTGGGTCATGCACTGAGCTCCAGAGCTCCCAGGTTTGATCCCGGACAACGACAACCGGGGTCTGTCAGCGTTACAGCTGGACTCACACAGGGACCTGGCTTGCAGCAGCCCAGAGCTGAAATGGTGTGGAAAGTCCATACCCAGGAAGGATGGAATCGTCAGGGAATTTAGAAGCTAATATTGAAGAACTCTCTATCGAGCATGTGTGAACTGCAATTTTTCAGAGGCTTACAACTTGGCCAAAATTTCAGCAGATTTTCCTGGTAATGGTGAAAGGCACATCCCTGACACACAAAGGCCACATCCCTGCCAAATTTCAAGTCCCTGCTCCAAAGCATAGGGGTGTTGGAACTTTTCCATGAAAAGATTGCCAGAATTTTTTAACATGGGCAAAATAATGTATTTTTTCCTAGCCTTGTTCTCAGAAACAGATGAACCATTTGGGCTGAAGTTAAAAAAACAGGCTCAGGCAGAAACCCCCCAGGAAAATTTTTTTGCCAAAACAGTTAAAGTTTGCCAAACTTTAATAAAAGAAAAACAAAGTCTTATAATACGAATAGTTGGGCAACCTTAATAAGGGGCTGTGCTACCCTCCCCACCTATAATAGATAGAGATACAAACACTAATAAAGTTCATCTCTTGTTACACTGTTTTCAAATGGCACATTTGGGAAGGCTATGTGCCGAAATTGACCCAAACTGAAAAATTTGTGTATAAAAATAAAAAGGAAACTTTTTTTTCAGATGTTCAGCATTCATATTCTTCCCATAAAATTCCACAAGTATGCACCTGGAAACAGTAACCAGAGCAGGAAATGTTCTGAACAAATCTTGGGTAAAGAGCAGCAGTCAGAAAAGAGAGTAGCCAGGCAGCACACAAAAACCAGTACAGAAAAACTCACACCCAAATACTAAATATGTCACTCTCCTCTGAAGTAGAGGACAATTAGAAGGCTGAAGTAGAGGCTGCTAATAAAAAAAAGGAGTCCACGCTTCTTGAGAAAGCGTGGTCAAATACTCTGAGCACATAAGTAGGATCCAGGAAATGCTAGAATTCTAGTTCCACCTCAGACATTTCCTTCCACTCTGCCTTTAGTAAAGTAATTTAAGCATTATGACTCAGTTTCCCTATCTACAAAACAGGGAAGGAAATCGGGACAAATAGAGCAACCATTAAATGATGTGCTCTGTCATATTAATTTCAAGGGTCAAAAGAGTTAAAGGAAGGAAACTCTTTCACTGTCCAACATAACAGTGACACAAAGAGGTCTGGGGTTTTGTTTTTGTTTTTTTCTTCCTATGGAGACCTTGGTTTACTCAGTTTCTAGGCAAACACCCAAAAGCACTCTTTCTAAAGTTGAAAGTTTGATCAATAAACACAAGAATGGACAAGAAATTAAAACAAGTATTTATCTTGCAACTGAAATTGAGGGATTATGCAAAACAAACTTAATCAAAACCTTTAAAGTCTCTCTCCTTCTGGAAGCAAAATATCAGAGTTTCTTATTATCAGCATAATCTTTCTTTGAGGAAAAGGAAAGGGTTAATTTTACTTTCAGTCCTGATGTGTAAAGGGTATTCACTTCTGTTTCTAAAAGCCAGACACAAGGTGGAGGAGAAAGAGGACAGAAAAGGTGGGGGAAATACAGCTTTTGTTGATGCCTCTGGAATGAGGGATAGCTGGTCAATCACAAATGGATGCTTTGGGTGTCTGGTTGACCATGTTTCAGAGTAACAGCCGTGTTAGTCTGTATTCGCAAAAAGAAAAGGAGTACTTGTGGCACCTTAGAGACTAACCAATTTATTTGAGCATGAGCTTTCGTGTAGCTCACGAAAGCTCATGCTCAAATAAATTGGTTAGTCTCTAAGGTGCCACAAGTACTCCTTTTCTGGTTGACCATGGTACATGTTGCTTAGGCCCTCTTTCACTTTCCAGCCAGGGATGACATCTCTTGGGGTTCTTTCTCCTCAGCCTGTGCAGGCTTGGGTGAGTGCAGCTTAGTTGATTTCAGGATTAAATGAAAAACCGAGAGAGAGAGAGAGAGACAGGATAGGAGGGGGGAAAATAGCAGTGCAAAACGTAAGATAAAGGAAAGGGAGGCAAAGCAGGTCTTTACATGTCTCTGTAGTGCGGGCAATTAGATATCGCAACTGATGGGCAGAGGACTGGATGCCATGATGATTTGATTTTCAGCACTCACAGGTGAAAGGAAAGTTCCTTAAACAAGAGCAAGGCCAGCCGGCTTTCCCCCTGGAAGAAATTATTTCAGTCTGGTCTGCTCCTAATATCTTGGGGTCAGGGAAGATGAGACAAGATGAGCTGGGATGCAAAGTGGGACAGGAGATGAGAAAGATGAATTTTTTTTTCAAAAATCTCTTTTTAGGAAACCCAAAAAGGGGGAAAGTGGGTGGCATAGTTTATCCCCCTCATTATTTTGTCCACTAATTAGACCTAATATCTGTTACAACAACTTTGGTTCATTAACTTCTGGTTCCCCATCTTCTGTCTTTAGCAAGCATGATTTCAACAGTCCTTAAATCACATCTGCAGGTCCTTTTTTTTTTCAAACTAATGCAGCTTCTGTGTCTGGTTTTCTTGCTCCTGTTTATAATATTAATTTACTGAAAACAACGTAACATGTTTTTCATGGTTAATTTTCAAGCGGGCAAAAATTATAGGTTATTGTAATATTTCATGAACTTTCACTCACTTCTTACATTTCAGATTACAATAGGAGTAAGTTTTGTAGACCAAATAATCACACCAGCTCTCACACACAGCCTTCAGCTGTAGCGCCCATTTCACTGATAGAGAAAATGTCCAGCAGTTCACTTTTCAGAAAGAATCATAGGGTCTCTTAACTTCAGCCTGGACAGACCAAAAATCCTGAAGTGTAAAATCTTATTGAAAGGATGGTACCTCTAATAGAGCAGCAGTCACCTACAAGAGGGAATGACTGTCATTCCTAGTATGCTATGTAGTGCTGTGGTAGGTGTGTCGGTCTCAGGATATTAGACAGACAAGGTGGGTGAGGTAATATCTTTTATTGGACCAACTTCTGTTGATGAGAGACAAGCTTTTGAGCTAAACGAGTGTGGGAAAGGTACTAAGAGTGTCACAGCTAAATACAAGATTGAACTGATAGAATATGTGCTAAGGGACCATTCAAGTGGCCCATTAACACCTCTGTAGCCATAGGACTAAAAAGGGGGAGGGGGCACGTAGGCAGGTTACAAATTGTTCTAATAAACCAAAAATCTAGTGTCTTTATTTATCCATAATTTGTAGCAAAGATGAATTTAAGGTCCTAGGCTTGTCTTTTGAAATTGTTGTTCAGGTTTCCTCTGAGGATGGGAACTGATCGATCAGATATAGAGTGATTGCCTTGTGAAAAAGTGTTCACCCACAGGTAATATGGTGCTTGTGTCTTTTATCATTTTCCTTTGTGACTTCATTCCAGAGACCAGTGATTGTTTGGTTTCATCTACATAGTTGTTATTGAGGCATTTGTTATAGGCACATGTAAGGTGTGTTGTGGGGGGCGTTGATCATTTTAACAGTGGAGATAGGTCTCCAGGTTTTGCATCTGTCTGGTGCCGCTTTGAGTTGATGTGTCCTGGTCTGTGAGGAGTCTGCTTCTGATGATAAGCTTGGAGATGGGGCATTGTTTGAAGGCCAGAAAGGGGGGAGTGGGGCAGCTCAGGAAAGATTTCTCTTTCAGGATGGGCTCCCCAGGCAGTATGGTTGTAGTTGTTCCAGTGTGAGGTGGAATGTGACATCTAGAGGTGTAAAGTCAGATGGGGTTTTATTTCTGTATTGAAGCAGGTTCTCTCAGGGTATTTGGATAGCCCATTCCATGATACAATCAACTTCTTTGGAGGGGTGTCCTTGTTTGGTGAAGGCGGTTTTGAGTGTGTTGAGGTAAATAGGTGCTGATTAGCTCAGCTCACCACGTGTAACTCTTTCTTTCATTTTCCTTCCCTCATTATGGCTACTGATAGGTGCTGCTTGCATTATGTTTAAAGCTGATAAACTTTGTTAAAAAGCATATGCATTTCACATACTGCAAGGTTTGGGATTTCAATATCACATGTTTCCATGTTACCACTCCAATCCATATTTTATGGTGCATATCTTATTTTTCCTTGTGCAGTGTCATTAATCTGCTCCCTGGCTGTGCAGAATAATATCCCACAAGAGCAGGCTGCTTTTTGAATATTTTATTCCCTCTCTTTCCAATTCCAAACTAATATATATTTACAAATTCAACCTCCTACAGGCAGAACTATATTGTTTCTCTCTGTGTCTGAGAACCAAGGCACAGACAACGCATATAAATAGAAAAATCTACCCACAGTCATTTGTGTTGAAAGAGAGAACCAATCACATATCAAGCTGTGCAAGAAAAGAAAAAAAAAGATTTGCATACTGCAACTAAAAAAAAGGAGGAGACAGGGAACACAAGGCACCACATTCCTGTTGGAAGACATCTTTGCATTTTACTAAAGGGCAACTCGTCTTTTTAGCACTGTCATTATCCTATCTAGATGGTTGGTCTTAGTGGAGAAATGGGGTGAAGGTACTTTGCTAGCAAGGTACAGTAACTTTTTACTTTAAAATGACAACTGAACTGAACAGAAGATTTTGCAATCCTCCCACCCCGCTTCATCTTTGTTGAGATCACTTCCCTCGTTACATTTAAGATACAGGAATATTGCAGTAAGAACGGTTAGGATAACAGACACGTGTCATAGAAGGCCTCCAACACAGTGAAACTCTGATGGTTTCATCACATAAGGGTTGTGAGACTGCGGAGCAAAGAGAAATGGGCATTCTCTTCTTTCCATGCAAGGTGGAGCTCCATGACTACTCCATATAAGGCAATATTGTAACACTGTACACTCTGCAATTATTCAAATACAGTGACAAACCCTTCCATAAAGGAAGAGGAGAAAGCTGTTCTTCTGGTAAGACTCTGGATAAAGGAGTAGAGTTGGGTGAAAAATGGGTTTTTTCGGTGCCTGTCAATTCTGGGAAAAAAACAGTTCTGGTGGAAAACAATTTTTGGCAAATTGAAAAGCTGAAAAACAATTTGATTCGGGTTGAATTAAACATTTTGTTTGACCTAAAGCAAAATGTTTTGATTTGGAGCCTTTTTTAAACAATTTTTTAAAAATAAAATCAAAGGAAAGTTTGAAATGTTTCATTTCAAAAATGTCAAAACAAAATATTTCAATTTTTTTTCAGAATTTTTAGGATTTTTTCCCCCCACGAATTCGCAAAATCTTTCAGTGTTCTCAAATCTGCATTCTTCACCAAAAAAAGTTTCAGTATGGAAATTTCACCCAGGTCTACTCAGGAGGTTTAGGTTCTTGTCTTGGTTCTGTCACAGACTCCCTGTGTGACCTTGACACTAAAAGTCCTTCTGTGCCTTAATTCCTCATAAGTAAAATGGCAACACATTAGCTCACATGGTTATATTGAAGGATACATTTATTAATGAAGTGATAGGCCCATATAAGTAAATTACAGGGGTGGGAAGGACCACTACATTTAAAGCTGATATCAGCTTCCTGTTTAATAGCCAATTTGACAGACAGCCAGAGAAGGTATACAAGGTTTGCAGCCCCTATTGCAGCTCAGAGGCTGAAATAGCTGCTGTGGAAGGACTTCAGAGCTATCCCAGTTCCTTCCGGTGGTTGAACAAAAAATTCCACACCATCAACTTCCATCTTTACCTCACACAAAGCCCTGTTTCCTCAAGGAATGAATTTTAGTCTTAACAAGAATTAGTGAAACTTTATTTCCTATACTACTGTACAGAGCATTTGAAAATGCTTTTTAAAAAGCTTCAGAGCTGTTGTTAGGTCTAAACACAGTGATCTGGCAGCATTAGAGCATCTTGTGAGTGCTAACTATGGCGTGTCTATTTTCCATTAAGCAAAAGTATGCCAAGAATTGGTCTGCATGATATGTAAAAATTAGAAAGAGACATGTCTTACTGTTCTTACTTGGGACGTTTTACAGGCTACAGATTTTCTGTTACTTCGATCCAGACTAGATTTGAAGCTGGTGTTCACAGATGAAAGTGTTTTGTTTTCTATTATATTACAGGTATTGACCAACTGAATGGTACCTCAACTATTATTATTCTTCAAAGTGCAAACACAGGACATGTGTTAATTAATTAAAGGGACACTGTCAAAACTGGCAGGGCCAAAATTTGACATATCTTTCCTTTCTCATAACTGTTCACAAGAGCCATGGTTTTATTTGTTTACCTCCACCCAGAGGTGAAAGTATGCCTGTACGCCCCACCGGCAAGCAGCAGAGGCAAGTTATATGGGTTGTGGCTCCAGCTATATTGAGGGCCCAGGGGCAAAGCCTTCCCAAAACACCCTGAGGCCAGTTGCACAGTGGGATAGCTACCCACAGTGCACTGCTCTCTGTGTCAATCAAGAGCTGCTACTGTGAATGCGCTCCACAGACACAAGAAGCATCGGATGAAGTGAGCTGTAGCTCACAAAAGCTTATGCTCAAATAAATTGGTTAGTCTCTAAGGTGCCACAAGTACTCCTTTTCTTTTTGCGAATACAGACTAACACGGCTGTTACTCTGCAAGAAGCATAGTGTGGACACGCAACAACGGTTTAATTACAGCAGTGGCTGTACATCGACGTAACTTAGGTAGACTTAACATTATAGTGTAGATATATCCTAAAGGACATAGAACATAAGCCATGGAGTCTTTGTTAATCCACAAAAGCTAAATGTGGACAGATGATTTCTTGGAAAACTGAACCAAGCAGGGTGATGAATAAAATCTAGGATGTATAAGTACTGATAGTCTGTGTTTCCTGTAAAGATTTCTCATAGATTAAAAGGAGGGACATCCTAATGCTAATCCCAGAGAAAGCTAATTCCGGCAGCTCAGAAGGAAAAATATACAGTTGCAATGGAGCCATCTGGTACCTGAAAGACACCAGTTCCTGAGACAAAAGAATTTGTTGTTCTAGGTGTTGTTCAAACACCAGTAGATATGGTCACTGCCCAGCACACCTGATCATCTAAATCATAAGCAGCGTTGTCAAAAGACTGGTGGGAAAATCCATTTTCACCTACATTTCAAAGTTTTCTGACCAGCTGTAGTAACAAGTAACAGACATTCCCTTGGAGTCTGATTCAAGAATAACTGGATTCTGTGCCTGCTGCTCCGTGACAGCTCCATACAGATTCATGGAGGCTAGTCCCAGGGATAAACTGACCTATAGAAGTGTTCCTTATGTATCCCTTCCCATGCCAATTCTGTCCTTAATTCTTGTTTTCCTGACTTTCTTCTTTGTTCTTATATAACTCTAATGTTCTAGACAGGTTATACGCTTAAAATCAGAGGTGCACCTGCAAACCTAACTTGGGTCTAATGAAGCTTTTTGCCTGAGATATGTTTTGAATATGAAATACAGATACAAATGAACTTATATGTAAGTAGAGATGAGCATAAGACACAACCCTCAGAGCTAGATCCAAATTCCAAATCCCATTATGTCCAACAGTGTTTGAATCTTTTAATTCCAGTCTAATAAAGACATAAGAGTTGAGCGCAAAGACTTGAGTTTCAGGTGTGTTTGAATCTGATTATTGGTTGAATCATAGTAAAGACAGAGTTTAGATCTAGGTCTGGATCCAAATGTCTCCAAATTTTAAGATGCTGTGTTCTGAGTTTTTGTTTTGGGCCCTTCTCTGTTTATAAACTGTGTGTTTAAGTTTAATATATGGGATACCAGAAATTAAAGCTGTGGCACTGGTAGGAAGTATGCATTCTTGATTACATTGTCCATTCACTAAGGTTTAGTAGAAGTATTTGATAAAAAGAACAAAAGTAGTCATCTGATAGCAGCCAAGCAATATTTATTATGACCCAAAGAGAGTTTATCTAAAATATGGGAATTGAGTTCTGCATATTCATGCTTTCCCTACACAAGCCATGTTTCCTGTCCATGTGCTGAATTTATACAGTATT
The DNA here is from genome assembly GCF_965140285.1 of Lepidochelys kempii. NCBI lineage: Eukaryota > Metazoa > Chordata > Testudines > Cheloniidae > Lepidochelys > Lepidochelys kempii. The sequence goes on from NC_136391.1 coordinate 16,681,963, forward strand.
TTAAAAGGTCTGTCCATCCAAGGCAAAATGAGTATGACTAATGGCTAATTGCTCTTTCTTGTTTGCTATCTTTCACATAGCATGATATCAGAGCTCTACAAGGACAACAGTAGTGGGCTGGCCAGAAAGCCTGGAGGGGAAAATTAAATCCCCTTCTTAAGTAGCAGACTAGCAGTCTCCTTCAACAAAGGCTTTGCTTCCCTTGGTGGTAATGTGATTCATTTTCCTATAAAGAAGAAGGCTGGTATTTCAATACGTAAAGACAGCCATTACAGTGACATTTAACAAGTCTGAAACCTCTGGCTTTTTTGGTAACCTAGATCTGCCTTAAGGCTATCAGAGACAAAAGAGGCCTTCTCCTCAAGTAAGCATCAAAGACCTAATAAAAAGCCAAAAAGGAGTAGGCAGTCAGCTTCTATGTCAGAAATGCAAAATAAAAATATATTGTATGCAAATTTAAGGCATGCAAAAAAAAATAATCATGGAACACTGCTTGTGTGTACAGTTGTGCTCATAAAACCTGTAATGCACTTTTTGAATTATTCAGCAAGAAGAGGCTGAAAAGCAGCAAAGAAGCTTATTATGTTTGCTTTGCTTCATAGACTATTAGGTGGACAAAAAGAAAAAGGAATTTAGTTACGCTTGCTTATCTCCTAACCTTATAAACTTGGGATTAACAGATCAAAGGAGGATTTGGTTCAGTTGATAGAAAATGGAGCTCTTTTATAGCTGTTTGGTCTCCCTGTCCCTTATGATCAAATGAGCTTAAGCAATTGATAAAATAAATGGGGGGTTGAATTCATGTGTTTTAGTACATATGTTTAATATTTATTATATCACATTGTATATTTGTAAGCAAAATTAAATAACTACAGTAAAAGAGGATTAAACATGGAATGCAAGTAATTTTTATATTCTTTGTATTTGGTCTTATAACGGAATCCGCAGTGCAAACCAAAGTACAGTGCTGACCCAAGTTAATTTAATTCCCATCATGATCTATGAAGCTTACGGCATATAACATGTTACTATAGCCACAAACTATTTCTCATGCCCATAGCTCATGGTTAGAATTTGCCATTGGTCTGAAATTAACCCATGTCATTTCTGCATCTTGTGGAATTATAAAGTGCATATCAGAAATTGTGACTGATGTTTGGAACGTGAAGATACCCTTAATTCTATCATACATCTCATCTGAACGACAGTCCTAAAGTGCTAAAATACTGACCACTTGGAATCATTAAAGATCACACCGCAATTTTTTTTTTCGGGAGCAGAAATGCTAACCATGATATCCTAATAATATTCCACTGTAATTTATGTATTTACAATCTGCCAAATTAAAATTACACTGCAGTTTCAGTACAATAAGATATTCTTCACTTTTTCTCCTATGTTGCTGTGTTGTTTTGCTGTCACAAAATAGCTGCCACATTACACACCAGAGTCGCCTGCATTTCTGTTGTGTCAGAATTTCTCTACTAAGAAACAGTTTCAAAGTTCGATGCATGGATATTTGTATAATCCCCTTTGCAACAAAATAAGAAGACACATACCTCTTAAAATTGAGACCAGCTCTTTTTTGCAATGAATGGTTATCAGAAGATATAAAAGCATAAAATAAAATTTCATTAAAGCAAACAACATCCTATCTATGTACATGGTTATTTTTCAAAAGCAATTATGGTTCATGCAATTTTTCTAGTTACCAGATATGGTATGTATCTTTTATATGAAGCTAAATTAAGTGTCTCAGCTTCCTTTTTTCCTTCTTAGAGGTGGTTATTGGTATGTTGCAGATTTCTGTTTTGAGTGCAATTTTTGCACAAGCAAGAAGCTCTGATAATTAAACTGCAAACTGACACATACAAAGTTTGAATTCAAATTATATAAATTAGCCCCGTAGCTTGTTTAGTTAATGTAGCAACATGGGACTCTTCTAATTGCTGATTAATTATTGTTAATAGTAAGACACTATATAATATGGAACATCAATGTATTATTTATTCTTTCAAGCATGCAGTTCCATCTACAATTTTTTTCCAGCAGTTTCTGTTGTTTAATGAGTTTCAAAATCTTTTTGGTTCAGGGACATCATAGTATGGCCTGAATCCTATTAAAATTGGTACAGGAAAATTCATTGTGGTGAATACTAGGTGACATTTATCCTGGTGTGCGGTTTATCTAAGGGAGATTTACCTAGGCCATCTATCAACAATTGTGCTAATGGGATGTAGGCAGGTAAAAGTTTCCTTCAGTCTGGTGCTTCAGCTGAAGAAAGAAAAATAAATAAAGCTGAATTTCTGTGATCTTGTGACGCAAACACAGGCTATAGTCTTCTTTGGTTAGATTTACAGTGGTATATAGATTCTATCTAACTAAATGTCCTCACAGCTTTGTTAACAGGTGACAAGAAGGGATTGAGAGCTACACAAAATGTTTTGAAGGCTCAGCTAGCTTGGAATAGTTATCACAGCCACTGGCTAAATAAGTTACTGAGAAATCATGATACCTGAATAGTCACAATGTGCTAGTTACTCTGAAGATGGACATGAGAAATTAGAATTACACAACGTTAAGGAGTTGACATATACAGCTGTAAAATCACAGACTGTAAAGGGCTGTGGCAATCTTAATTACTTTAAGTATAATTAGATGAGTCAGTTCTTTCTGCAGCTTAAACAAATCAGGATCATAAACAAGAAAAATGGAATTTGTCAGTGTCAACATTTTTCTATTTATGGTTGAAAATTGTACTTAATTTTAGTTGAAAAACATTTTTAAAAGGCTAAAAATCATGAATTTAAGTTTTAGGTGATATATTAATTTTAGTTAATATAACTCACATTTTTGCAAATATGGGGAAAAGTAAAAATTTTCAAATTTGAAACAGCAAAAACTTTTTATAAAACAGATGTCTAGTAATGTGTGGTAGGGGAAAAGTCAATAGCAATAGCTAATCCGCATGTTTGAGTGCCAGAAGTCAAGAATGCATTTCACAGCAGTAGAAGTCTTTTAAACAAGAGGGCAGAAGGTTACATCCTAAAACATACAGTTTTTCAGACATTAGATCTTCCTTTTCCATGTAGGTCTAGCATTATATAGAACAAACATTAACAATATGAACTGACTTCAGATTATGTAGTTTCACTCAAGTGGTAGATCATCATGTGCTTTTGCTGGAAGTACAACAAACAACATCCAAGCAATATGATACACTCTGGGCCACAATCTATAGTAATGTACAGTTATATTACACAAATTAAGCAGGCATAAGAAGGGGAAAGACACTTTTTAGTGTAGTAAATTACAAAGGTAAGTGTTAACACTTGCAATATGTGCTGAAGAAAAAAGATAATGGTAATTGGTGTCTTAAAATCATTTTGTAAAATTTTGGTATTCTGGATCTGACACTGAAAAAAGTAATTTAACCTTTGTTAGCAACATTATTGGCAAGCACTCAGCATGTATAAACCAGAGGAAGATTAGGTTTCATTTTCTGAATGGAATCATTCAAAGAAATGCAGAAAGTGAAAGGTTTAATCAAAGGAATAGTTAGCTTTTGTAGCTCCTTGTGGTGTTTCTACATTCAACACATGCCTATTTACCACCTTTTCAATGTTTCTAAATTCAACTGATTATTATTTAGTGTATGTTAAAAGCAAACAAACAACTGCTTAAGGAATAAATGTTGAGCCAGTTCAATAAATGCAGGGTCATGCCCATGGCAGATCCCCTTCCTCCCCACACAATCAGAGATATCACATAATAGTGATTGCTCTCCAGGGACAACCCAAGCAGGAAGTGTTCCACCAGTGTATTTAGCACTTATCCATAGAGCGGCCAATTGCTGCCCAGGTGTCGGATGCTCAGCCGCTCTGTTGCTGCTACAGCCCATGGGCTGGAGCCCCTACGAACCTCATGCACAGTTTAGAATGGTTTAGACTTGTGCAGTCCCCGTTGGCCAGTTGACTAGCCAGTCCTCCAGCTTATCCTGTTATCTGTCCAGCTACTTCCTTCCCCACCACTGTAGAGAGAGACAGTGACAAGAAGGGATTGAGAGCTCGAAAGTCATTTTGTTCCACAGCATGCAGAGGCCACATATTCCCTCCACAGCTTTTCTCTACATTCAAAGAGACTGCAGCAGTTCTGCTATGCTTAGTGCCTGCCATATCTGTTTGAGGGAGGTACAGCATTTGGCCCATAGAAAGCAATTGAGAGGTATAAAATCTGGATTAAAAAAATAGCAAAAATTCTTAAATGCATCATCTCTCGTGCTTTGAATTTAAAATTGATCAATGCTCCTCCCTTTAAATCCATCACCATTCTGTATGCTGACTCTTATAGAAAGTCCTAACAAGGCCACTGGCAGCACCAAACATAAGAATGGCCATACTGGGTCAGACCAATGGTCCATCTAGCCCAGTATCCTGTCCTCCAACAGTGGCCATTGCCAGATGCTTCAGAGGGAAGGAACAGAACATGGCAATCATCAAGTGATCCATCCCATCGTCCAATCCCACCCTCTGGCAGTGAAAGGCTTAGTACGCTCTAATTCTTTTTTGAACCCCGTTATAGCCTTCACAACATCCCCTGGCAATGAGTTCCACAGTTTGGGACTGTGAGTTGTGTGAAGAAGTACTTCCTTATGTTTGTTTTAAACCTGCTGCCTATTAATTTTATTGGATGACCCCCTAGTTCATGTGTTATGCGAAGAGGTAAATAACACTTTCTTGTTTACTTTCTCCACACCGGTCACAATTTTATGGACCTCTATCATATCCCCCCTTAGTCGTCTCTTTTCCAAGTTGAAAAGTCCCAGTCTTTTTAATATCTCCTCATACGGAAGCTGTTCCACACCCTTAATCGGTTTTATTGCCCTTCTCTGTATCTTTTCCAATTCTAATACATCTTTTTTGAGATAAGGCCACCAGAACTGCATGCAGTGTTCAAGGTGTGGGCATTCCATGGATTCAGAGGGGCATTATGATATTTTCTGTCTTATTATCTATCCCTTCCCTAACGGTTTCTACAATTGTTAGCTTTTTTTGACTGTCGCTGCACATTGAGCGGGTGTTTTCAGAGAACTATCCACAAATGACTCCAAGTTCTTTTTCTTGCGTACAGCAGTGACAGCTAATTTAGACACCATCATTTTGTATCTACAGTTAGGATTATGTTTTCCAATGTATATTTATCAACACTGAATTTCCTCTGCCATTTTCTTGCCCAGGAACCCAGTTTTGTGAGAACCCTTTTTAACTTTTCACAGTCTGCTTTGGACTTAACTGTCATGAGAAATTTTGTATTACCTGCAAATTTTGTCACCTCACTGTTTACCCCTTTTTATAGGCCATTTATGAATATGTTGAACAGCACTGGTCCCAGTACGGATGCCTAGGAACACTGCTATTTACTTCACTCCATTCTGAAAACTGGCCATTTAGTCCTACCCTTTGTTTTCTGTCTTTTAACCAGTTACTGATCCACAAAAGTACCTTTCCTTTTATCCCATGACTGCTTACTTTGCTTAAGAACCTTTGGTGAGGGGCCTTGTCAAAGGCTTTCTGAAAGTCCAAGTTCACTATAGCCCCAGACATCCCCTGACACTGTCGCGGACACCAGACCCCTGGTTGCTGAGTGAAGTTTTTGATTTATTGTGCCCCATGCAGGTTCTGGGGCAGCTGAGGAGGTGGTATGTGCTATTCAGCTTCCTGGGTTCATCAGTAATCTTCCTGGACTCCAGAGAGTAGCAAATACCACCTGTATGGGGCATATAAAAAGCTTTGCGAGAGTGAGATGCTTTTCCCCAGGGCAGCTTGGGGTCTGGGGAGGGGGCTCCTGGGGCTCCTCCAGCCGAGATGGGGTGGGTGCTTGGGGCGGGGAGGAGGCTTTTGGCTCCAGCCACAGGGGGGCACGGGGTCTCGGGGCTCCATCTGCAGAGGGCAGAACTGGGGGCTCCACCCACTGCCCATGCCACTAGATCACCCTTGTCCATGGTTGTTGACCCCTTCAAAGAATTCTCATCTATTGACAAGGCATGATTTCCCCTCAAAAAGCCATGTTGACTCTTCCCCAACAAATCATGTTCACCTATGTGTCTGATAATTCTGTTCTTTCAACTAATTTGCTTGGTACTGAAGTTAGCCTTACTGGCCTGTAATTGCCAGGATCCCCTCTGGAGCTGTTTTTAAAAAATTGGTGTCATTTTAGCTATCCTCCAGTCATCTGGTACAAAAGCTGATTTAAATAATAGGTTACATACCACTGTTACTGAGCCTCTATTACGGTGTTTTTAGAAAGTTTCCCTGAAGCTTTAAAAAGTTTCCATGCAGGCATTTCACATTTGTCACTGTACCTTTTAATTTCTATTTAATTAGCTTCCTCATTTTTCTGTAGTTCCCCTTTCAGAAGTTAAACACTACTGTGGTGGGCTTCTTTAGTATTTTCCCTCCCACAAGGAAGTTACATTTTATTACATTATGGTTGCTATTACCAAGCAGTTCAGCTATATTCAGATCTTGGATCAGATCCTGTGCTCCACTTAGGACTGAATCAAGAATTGCTTCTTCTCTTGTGGGTTCCTGGACTAGCTGTTCCAAGAAGCAGTCATTAATGGTGTATAGAAACTTTATCTCAGCATCTCATCCTGTGGTGAGATGTATCTAGTCAATATGGGGATAGTTGAGCTCCCCCATTATTATTGAGTTTTCTATTATTATAGCCTCTCTAATCTCTTGGATTATTTCACAGTCACCATCACCATCCTGATCAGGTGGTCAGTAGTATATTTCTATTGCTATATTCTTATTATTCAAGAATGGAATTTCTATCTACAGCGATTCTGTGGATTAGTTTGATTCATTTAATATTTTTACTATATTTGACTCTTTGCTTTCTTTCACATGTAGTGCCAGTCCCCCACCCGCATGACCTACTCTGTCATCCCTATATATTTTGTACCCTGGTATTATGGTTTCCTATTGATTATCATCATTCCACCAAGTTTCTGTGATGCCTATTATATCAATAGCCTCATTTAATAACAGGTACTCAAATTCACCCATTTTTTTAGCAATGGTACACAAGTATTTACAAAATTTGTCACTTTTTAGTTGTCTACCATTATGTGATGTTATTGAATGGACTCTTATTCATTTGAGTGTTTCTCTTCACGTCCTACCTGTACGTTATCAACTTCAGTCCTCTCCCCTTTACTATGATATAGAGCAGCGATACACAATAGGCAGCCGGCAGGCCAAATGTGGGTCTGCCAAGGCTTCCTGGGTGGCCCGCCAGCGCACCTTAAAAAAAAGTTTGCAATTAAATTCATGAATAGGTGATGCGTTGTTTACCATTTGCCTATGACTTCCTTAATAAGTCACTTCCTCAAAGTGCTTAATTTGTAATGAAATAGGTGCCAGGGCTCGGCCCCAGCAAACCCCAGCACAAATTAAGCACTACCCTTACTACTGGGGCCCAGCTCTGAAGGCAGCAGCACTGAATGGTGTGGTGTATTGTCACCCTTACTTCTGTGCTGCTGCGACCTTCAGAGCTAGGCGGCCTTCAGCTCTGGCAAGCCCCAGCACAAATTAAGCACTGCTTACTGGATCTGAAGTTCTTGCAATAGCATCGGCTATGATTGAACTAGGATGCTGTCCATTTTTTCATTGGTGATAGAAATGGAGCCAAAAAATAAATGCAAGTGGGAGTAAACATCGCAAAAGTTGACAGCGAAAAACCGAGCTTTTAACCTAAACTGGACAGCAGATTTTCTTTTTATTATGCCACCTCATTTAAACACAAAACTTTGCGTTTAATATGCCAAACCACTGTATCCATCTGTAAGGTAGTCAACGTGTGGCTCCACTTTAATCAAAGCACAGTAACTTCAACGTGGCCTATCCTCCTGGCAGCATTTGTAAGACATGACAAAATTGAAAATCTGAAGTCTTTTTATCACACTTCAAATGTCCTTCTCACATCAGCGGCTGCACAGGAAAAAGCAACAGCTGCTTCTCTTCGGATAATGTTGGTACTAGCTAAAAAGAAAAAGCCTTTCCTGGATGCTGAGCTTGTGAAGGAGTGCACGCTGGAAATGCTGGAGGAGCTTTTTGCCAGAGATAAAAACAAAGATGACATGGTGAACCATGTAACGCAAGTTCCCCTGTCTGATTCCACAGCAGTGCGAAGATTGGAGGCAATACACACAGATTTTTTTGTCAGCACTGCTTTCCGATTTAAAAAAACGCCAAATACATGTGGACAAATCAAGCGATTTAAGTGACACTGACCAGCTATTGCTGTTTGTTAGGTATTAGCATATCATAGAATATCAGGGTTGGCAGGGACCTCAGGAGGTCATCTAGTCCAACCCCCTGCTCAAAGCAGGACCAATCCCCAATTTTTGCCCCACATCCCTAAATGGCCCCCTCGAGGATTGAACTCACAACCCTGGGTTTAGCAGGCCAATGCTCGATTTTACGATGGTGAAATTTTCAAAGAAGAATTTTTGTGCTTAATACCATTAGAAACCTACACCACAGGAGAGATCATTTCTAAAAGGGTAAAAGTCTTTTTTGAAAAAAAGGTTATTTAGATCTGCAGATTCAGGCGCGGGCTTCTAATTTTCCCTGGGAGTGCTCAACCCATGTTCAGCCACAGGTCCTGGCCCCACTCCACCCCTTCCCCCAAGCTCCTACCTCTGCCCCACCTCTTTCTGCCCCAACTCCACCCAGGCCCCACTCCACCTCTTTCCCCAAGGCCCCACCCCTGCCCTGCCCCTTCCCCCCCCAAGTGCCCCATTCCCGCTCCCCCCCCCCCGCCTCCTGCACACTATGGAACAGCTGTTCTGAGGCACGCAGGAGGCGCTTGGAGGGAGGGGGAAGAGTTGATCGGCAGGGACCACTGGAGTGGGGAGGGGGGAGGGAATGAGGGGAGTTTGGCTGCTGCCGGGTGCTAAGCACCCACTAATTTTTCTCCATGGGTGCTTCACTATGTCTGCAGAAAGTAAACTTGCTTGTTATAGATGGAGGTCTCTCCATGACAGGGAAAGAGAAGGGCTTTGCTTCATGTTTGGTAGCAATACACCCTGCATTAAATACACTTTACTGCATCATTCACCAGACTGTCCACTGCGGTAAGTTGTCTGGGAACTTGAAAAACAAACCAACAATGGGGATTGTGATGAGATTAGTGAACTACATACACTCAACTTCTAGCTTGCAACGTCCTCGTTTTAAAGCTCTTACGAGACTTTCCAGCTGAATACAGTGACCTGTTATAGCACAACGACATTCGCTGGTTAAGTAGGGGGTGCGCGTTAGAGAGGTTTGGGGTGCTTCAAAGAGAAATATGAGATTTCTTTCAAACCACAAGACCAACAAGCTTTGCAAATTCCTGGAATTTATGAACTGTGTCCCTTCTATGTCACAGGTAGCTTTTCTGTGTGATATTACTGGTCACTTGAATTCCCTCAACTTGCAGCTCCAAGGCCATGCAAGTAAGGTTGGCAACCCTCCAGGATTGGCCAGGAGTCTCCAAGAATTAAAGATTAATCTTTAATTAAAGATTATGTCATATGATTAAATCTCCAGGAATACATCCACCCAAAATTGGCAACCCTACATGCAAAGCAGTTTCAAGAATCTGTTTGAAGAAGTGTGTACCTTTCAAAGGAATCTTGAAATCTTTCAGACAGACTTAACAGGAAAGATGTTGCACATTCCCACATTGCATGTTGTTGCTATAGATGCAAATGATGAAAATGATGTAAGAATTCCTAAACAATATGAGCAAAAATTTTAAAATGTGATTTGAGAATTTTAAAGTTCCAAAGGATTTTCTTTTACTTGTTTGCGATCCATTTATTGTCTCCACCGATGAACCTTGCCCTTCTGCAGCAAAGAACATTCTTGATTCAACTGATGAAGGTGCCTTTCAGTTAAAAATTATAAGGCTCCAGAGCTCAGATATCTTGAAGGCAAAATTCAGAGAAGTGGAACTTTGATTTCCGGACTCAGTATGCTGACCGGATTCAGAATAGCCAGAATCTTTTAACAATGTTCGGATCAATGTACCACTGCAAATCTGGGTTTTCTACCATAAAAAAAAAAGTTATAAAAAACAACAACACTGCAACCACCTCACAAAGGAACATCTTCAGCAGTGCACACACTTTGCCCTTACCTCCTACAAACCACTCTTCACAAAGTTTGCCGGAGATTGTTGATTTCACCTTTCCCTTTAGAGATTGCCACAAACACAGGCAATGTTGTTGATTTATAAACTTTGTTAAAAGATAGAAACACTAATACTTATGTTGCAATCAAGGTCTTTTTTTAGTTTATTGTGTCAGCCATCTGTGCCTGTTGTCATAACATTCTCATATTGGCCCATGGATAGACCTGAGTATCACCGACAGAGAATCCCTGCTAATAAAGCTTCCCCTATGGAATGTCTCTGTCTGCACTATGTGTTCCTCCTCACCTGTCAGTTTCCCCAGTCCTTAGTTTGAAAACTTCTCTATGACTTTTTTAAATTTTACATGCCAGCAATCTGGTTCCATTTTGGTTTAGGTGGAGCCCATACTTCCTGTATAGGCTCCTCCTTTCCCAAAAGGTTCCTCAGTTCCTAATAAATGTAAAACTCTCCTTCCAACAACACCATCTCATCCATGCATTGAGACCCTGCCGATCTGCCTGTCTAACTGTCCCTGAGCATGGAACTGGAAACATTTCAGAGAATGCTACCACGGAGGTGCACTATTTAATATAGTTATTGCAAAAGACATGGTTCAGTTTTAAGGTAGAATATTAACTAAATTGTCAACATGGTCTGTTCGCTGGATTCTTCACAGAGTTTGATTTTGGTTTTTGGATTTGTTAAGTGTACTAAAACCACAATAAGAATGTATTTTTTACTTTTTGTGCTGGATCTAAAACAAAAGTTCTGATGAGCTGTTAACTAGACTGAATGGTGAATTTGTCAACTAGTACGTTCATCAGCCCATTAGAAAATATTGTTTTCCTGAATATTAAGGAGTACACATGGCAAAACAGGGTCAGAGCATTGAGAGGACAATGACTCTAGTGCGCTGTCATACAGGGAATTTGTGTTGCTTCAAATAGAAATGAAGTAGTAAACGATTCCACTAGCAGCCTCCTTGAAAACTGCGGAAATCCCTTTGACTCTCTGAGAAACACCAGACAGTACAGTTATAGAAAGTTTCACATTTCTCAGGTATAATTAAATCCATGTCACCCAAAGTTAGGTCCCTCCACTGTTGAAAAAGCCTGTAATGCCCCCCTTCTCCTCGATTATCCAAGTGATGTACTCCACAGTTTGTGAGCGGCATGGTACTTGGCTTTGGTGTGACTGACAGGAATGCTGCTGCGGCTTTCAGAGCACGCAGTGCCCAAGATTTAACACTGCCACTGCATGTGCACCTCATAAGTGCTGTCTGACCTGCCTCTGTCACAGAACAGCATAGATTCCCTGGTGTAGAACTATGTAATAACAGTTAGTGGGACCTGATTCCATCCGGTTGGTCCAGAGCTTTGCTACAAAGAGATTCCTCTCTCTGCTCATTTCTTCTGCTCTCTTTTTCAGCATATGATTAGTCTTGTCTGTCTGCATATTGCTAACTCACTAAAATCCTGTCACTGCTATACTGTGACCTTCCCAGATTGTAGCCAAGAGCAAGCATCTCAAGGGGGTCCTCTTTGCTGCTGAGGGGAGGAATATGGGCATTGATCCGCCTCTGGCATGTTACATGCTTGTTTGAAGCAACTTAGTTATTTATAATATTTTTGTTATACCAATAAAATAAAAACTAGCAGGATCTTATTAAAGGGGAAAAGGCAAAATACCACATTTATTGTGAATACAGAAAGAATCATAGTAAGCAGTTAGTTATAGCTATAACATTCCATTCAATCTCATATTTATTCACACATTCATTCATACACACACAGGTTCTGCAAGGTTGTTATCATAGTTACCAGCCTTAGAGTTGCTCGTGCCAAGCCACTGGCCAGGTGGCCTGGACATGAGGAGGGAGCAGGGCCTTGTCAGATACTCATCTGATGCTCCTGGAAGTTGGTTTGCAGAAACAGACCCCAAAGTTCTCACTTTCTAGAGTCCATTTTTATAGGAATTTCTTCCTATGCCAGTCTATGGGAATTGCTTCATCATACTGTTGCTGAATCAATCAGCAGATGGCACATTCCTGACGGCTCCGTGCTGCCAGATGTTATCTTGTTCTTTGGTTCTCCCATTCTTGAGGCTGTTGGCTGGATTCCAGTCTGTCCTCCAGGGGGTCCTCTGGTTATTTCCACTTAACACCTTCTTCAGCCGATGGACACTGGATTCTTAGGCTGGCACCTCCCTGATCATTCAGTTATTATCCACACCAAGCATCCATCCACATACATCCTCTATCTCTATTTTAATCACAATTGTTAACAAAGCGAGATGAATACAACAAAAGGGCGGGGAGTCTCTGGGTGCTGTTTCTGTTGTTACAGAGTATTGCTTTGAGTCTCTCTCTGTGTGAGTAGTTGTTGTTACAAAGAATTGCTTTGAGAACAGACTCTGTCTTAGAATGTACTAACACAATTAGCAGCTTGCAAGTTTCACACATAGAGGGAGAGAAACAGTACCAAAGACCAAGAGACCTCTTAACCAGTAATACCCTGGAATTCAAACCATGGGGAATCAAACTCATTTGTGACTTTAATACAGAACTTCTTTAATATGATCCAACATTTTGATGTTTCCAACAGAAGCCAGGAAAGTGCCATGGTACATAAACATATTTAATTTGCACATATAAAAATAAAGCAACCCAGCATATCCTATCCCATCCCTACTGCAGTCATGGAAGGCCAAGAAGTCACCCCTGATGTTACTCAACTGAATTAGCTTCAGTAATATTATCTGGGAATGGCTTTTTTCTGTCATGAGGTGCACTTGGAAGCTGATAATGGGCCAGACCCCAGGGGTTAAATCCTGGCTCCAGTGAGGACACAATGGCGAAATTCCCATCGACTTCAGTGGGGCCATGATATCACCCCGGGGCTCTGGCTTGAGATCAGTTTGGGAGAGGACAATAGTTACCAAAATGTGCAGCTACAAAGCAACCTTACAAGTAAATAATATTGTAGCGAATTCACCAATAGTTGATACTACTCAAATTTGCTACTCCTCAGGTTCCAAAAGCTTTAATAATTATGATTGCAAAGTAATGTGTGTGTTTCCACCAGCAGATGGAATCTATTTATTTAGTATTGAGCAATGGGCACTACACTGAATTGCTCTGTATTTTGCCAAGACATTGCAAACTGCTTTAAGTCTCACCTCTAAGGTAAGAATACTTTTCTGAGGTCAGTAAATATTGTTATCCCCATTTTATAGATGAGGAAACTAATGCAAAGAAGTTATTACCTATGGACACCCAGAAAATGTGTGGCTGAGCCAGAAATAATGCCTTAGCCACAAGACCACTACTTTGTGCTCCATCATGAAACCCTATAGATTATAGAAAACTTCATAAATTGTTAGATTAATCCACAGTACCATATCAAGCCATCTCCTATATTATTTTTGTTGACTCCATCAGGTCACCACTGTGTATTGTGCAGAACATTCAGCACACATTCAGATCCATAATTACTGCTCCTGACACCTATTATTGGAGGAGTTTTGTTACCTAATGCTGGCTATTTTGGTTGTTATTCCAAACATACTTAGAATCACATTTTATACAGTGAAGTATCACAGCTCAACTTGTGACAATTCACAAGTTCATAAAGGATTCCATTATGATTTTCAGTAAACAACAAGTTACTTAATCACATTACTTTGAAAATTTTACTGCCGGGGAACAACTGCTAACCTGTAGTGAAAAACAACAGCCATGAACACAGAATAAACTATACCTATTTACTTTATATCTGGTTCTCACTCTAAAGTTATTGCCAAGAACAGACATACACCACACACTTCAAATCCTAGAGTTAAAATTCTTAGAAGTATTATTAGTTGCTTTTGTTGGCAATGCAACAAAATATATCTCCAACATTCAGGTAACTGGATATGGTATTAGTGAGAGCAATTTGCTGAACACAGGCTTTTGTGCACAAAATATGTTACAGTACTCCATGGTATCGCTAATAAATACTGTAAGCTTTAGTGTCAAATCCTGGCTTCATTTTTAAATGCCTCATACCCTGGAAAAACCTCATATTAGGGGATTTCGATCCAACAATTTTGTTTTAATTGAGAAGAAAAATGTGTTACTGGACTAATGATTCTTTATAAAGACTGCTCTGTGAAGTGATTCAGGAAACGTGAACATATTGACAAGGTAATGACATTTTGGAGAAAGAAAGCAAAGTTAGGAAACAATAACAAGGGGAAGGAAAACTGGGCAAGGCTGTTTTACCACTTGGTACTTGAGTATATTGTGGAGGGGTTGTGAGCCTGAGGTTGCTCTGAGACTTCCATTACTTTAAAGTGTTTCCATAAAATTCCACACTAGGCAGGACACTTCTGCAGGTTAAGCGTGTTTTCACTCATTCTCTCCCCTCTCCAAGACTCTTGCATTACAAGATTCCTGCCAGGCCTTTTCTCACAGCTTTCATTTCCTCTTATTCTAAGTAGCTAGGGTTCACCCTCTGCAGAACGGAGGTACTCTGCTCCTTTCCTGTTGTAGAACGGTCGTTGGTGTTCTCTTCACTAAAACTCATTCTTTGTTGCAAGGAACAGTACTTCTGCAATTCACTTCTCACCTTCATTAGCTCCTGACCACCACAGCCAAAATGCCCTGCTTCCTGATTTGAACACCAAGGTCACACAGGGTAGAAGTACAAGGGCAACTGTACCACTGCAACTGACATTTCCTACGAGTAAGGCTCCATTGTCATGGAGGTCACGGATTCCGTGACTTTCTGTGACTTCTGCAGCGGCTGGTGTGCTTAGCCTGGGGGCCATCTGAGCAGCTCGGACAGCCCCCGGGCCAGGCGCACCAGCTGCTGCTGGGGCAGTCACATACACTCACACACACCCCACCTCCGAGCAGCAGGAGTTTGGGTTGGTGGGAGGGCTCAGGGCTGGGGGTTGGGGTGCGGGGCGGTGCTTATTTGGGGGGCTCAGCTCCTAGCTCCACATGCTGCCTCCGCCTGCAGGCACAGCCCCTACAGCTCCCATCGGCCACGGTTCCCAGCCAATGGGAGCTGCAGAACCGGGGCTTGGGGCAGAGCAGAGGCAGCACGTGGAGCTAGGAGGTGGAGGTCGCCGCGTCCAAGGAGTCAGGTAGGGGGCCTGCCCCAGCCCCAACCCGAGCCCTGCAAACCTCCCCCGCACCCACCGTGAGCACTCACAGTGCCTCCCGGGCTGCCTCCCCCAAGCCCCCCTCCCCTCAAGTTTTAATCAGGGGTATATAGTAAAAGTCATGGACGGTCACAGGCTGTGAATTTTTGTTTACTGCCCGTGACCTGTCCATGACTTTTACTAAAAATACGTTTGACTAAAACATAGCCTTACCTATAAGTGACCAAGGAGCAGTTACTGTCAAGGGACAATCCTGGTGACTCATGGATGTGGAAGAAAGGGATACTGGCAGTAACTGATAGGAGCTCACCTAACTGGTTATCCTCAGGAGCTGGCAATAGTGACACCAGGAAAATCTAGTGGCACAGGAATTTCCTGAGCATAGACAGCTGGAAGAGAAGGGGACTCAGAGTGAAACCACAGATATGTCAGAGCTGTAAAGTTGCCCAGTCATTTGAAGTTAATTGAAATTACTCAGGTTCCATTTCTGGGGGTACTCAGTAACTGAGGGCACTGAATGTTACCTGCACGGCACTGTCAAGACTGGCAGAGTCTCACGGAGTCTGCAGGTGAGGCAGACAGACTGGTGTGGCAAGGAGCTGGCATACAGAGTTTAATTCCAGCAAAGCTCTCTTGCTGAGGCAGAGGGGTAATACAGTGGCTTAAAGTTCTGGGCATGCCCAGGAAGTGTCACATTGACACATATGGCCAGTTGGGATGGACGTGGTCTAACTCCCTTAGAAGCAGGAAGGTTTGGAAGGCAATTTAGCCTGTATGTAGCCATCTTAGGGTGCAATGCAGAACCATCAGGATATGCAGAATAACTTCTGCAGTTGTGAACCCCAAGTGGGCTGCTGCGGTCCTGAAAGTTATGTGCTATGGAAGCTACTGGCCTTCAGGATTTAGCCATGAAGTATTAATATTTTGGCAAAGTTGAAGTCAATGTGTGCAGAAATCAAAGGTGAGAAAAGACCATATTTCATCCATATTAAAAAGATTTTGTTTTAAAAGGATAAATTAATATTATACATAAAAATTGTTTATATTATCAGCTTTAATTCTGGGGAAATCTTTCAATTTCCTGAAACACATCTTTGCCAGTAATTGTTCCCTAGGTCACGAGACACATGGTACATAACATGGTGTTCTGTTTCCCAGAAGACCTGGAGAAATATATTATGATGAGGTTGCCATGATATGTATTGCTTGAGCTGTGGGTGTAGACAGTCTCAAAATTTGTTGATTAAAAAGAAGTTATTGCTCCTCTGTGTTTGCAATAACTTACATGATCACCATTTGTTTTCTATTTTTAGCTATGGGTGTTTTATATTTTACAGCTGGAGGGGCTGTACTGGCTACAATTATCTCAGCCACTTAAATTTGCACAGCTCCTCAAAACTTGAGAATGGTTTATTGCCTGCACAGACTGAGGGGTCAAATTTTATTCCTAGTTACAACAGTATAAATCTGAAGGCAATCAATTGAAGTAAAGGGAGTTATTCCATATTTAGAGTGGTGCAACAGGGTGGAGTATGGTCATGGAGCTCATACAACAGGGCCCAGTTCCGCAGCCTACAGGCAACCACCAAAAGGTTGGAGAGGAGAATGGATGCAACAGAGCTGTAGGAGGTATGGTTTCCTAAAGAAGAGGACCCAAACTGAAACTGAAGAAAGGCCTGGGCATTTAGAGAAGTCAAGGAAAGAGTCTGTGCGAGACAACAATAGAAGATCCAACTGAAACAATACAAAATAATAATACATAATTCTTAGACAAACATTTAGAAGAAACAAATATGAAAGGGTGCAAATATTAGCTAGGCAGAGGCTCCTAAAGCCAACCTATGTTTCCAATGTGGTATCCACATATTTTGATTCACAGGGACAATATTTTTTCTCTCTGCAAGAAAGCGGACAGGTATTAATAAGAGAAGTGTACCTCATGAGCTGCATTGAAAATGTACCTCCACTTCTTTGCATTCACTTTATATTGAATATGCCGACTAATGTGTCTAGCAGAAAAGGAATCTGAAAGCAGCCAGTAACAGCTTTTGCTCTGCTTCTGAAGTGTGAATGTAAACATAGGCTAACAAAGTCTCAAAATAAAATCATCATTATTCATGCCAAATGATTACATCTGTCATTTATTTACATTTTTGAAAACCTACATTGTAATTAAGATGCTGATAACATAATTACTAGCAAAAAGCAAGCTTCTCAGTTAATGTTAGCATATTACAGATCTCTAGGGTGCTTTTACAGAAAACAAAGATGCTTTTGCTTAAGAGCTAGCCATGAAAGAAACATTTCCCAGGCAATTATGAAATTCCTAACTCTTTAAAAATCTGATTGGTACCACAAAACCTATTCAATACTGAAAGGAATAAAATTTAAAATCAAAGGCAGATAATCTATATTGCAAAAGTGTAGCTTTCAATCAAGCTCCCAGTAGATTTGGAGGGTGGGGGGTGATTTTAGTTTGCCTAAAGCAGAGTAAACATCTCTGCATCTGAATAGAACAGAACAAATAAATGAAAATAAAAAAATAGAACCTGACTGATAAACGTCAGGTCTCATGAACAGTCTCAATGATTAATTTGGCCAGTGCTAAAATACTAGGGATGAGATCCCTGATGCACATTAATGCCCCAATGACCTCCACAGAGACTGAACGTGGGGCTCTATATGAGCATACTTTATAAGGCATAGTTTATAAGGACTCCCATTCAGAAAAGCAGAAGAGGTACAGCTAGTTGAAATTTCTCAATAAAAAAAAAAAATTCCCAACAAAATTTGGGGTTTTGTTGAACTCAAAAATTTTTGCAGGAAAATATTGATTTCAACTACAATTTTCTCACTGGACAATGTAAACAATGTTTCAAATTGATGTTTTGACATAAAGTGTTTCAATTCAAAGTTGACACTGACATCAAAAATGTAAAAAAAAGAAGGTCAACATTTCAAAATTCAGTGTTTCATTTTAATTGAAAGTGTTGACATTTTTTATCTCCACATTTCCAAATAACTTTTGGAGCTTTTCATTCCATGGCAATTTTAACATTTCAACTTTTTGACCCTATTTAGGACGTGTCAAATCATTTACATTTCCCACAAGATGGAAATTCCATTTTCTAAATAGCTCAAATCAAAGCCAATGGAATTTAAACAAATGCTACAGTGTGGTCTTGAATAAGGATGAATTTAAGCATATGCGTAATTCCCTTCCTAAATCAGGGCCGTAATGTGCAGCAGTACTCCCTTAGCCCTTTCCACACCGGCTTTCAGGCAAAGACTCCATCACCCCTGACTTTTTGCTGTGCCATTACACTGTGCCAGCATTTTTAGCTGTGCACTTTGAGTTTCATGAAAAACACAGTGTGGAATGTACAGCACAGGCACAGAATGGTAACATATGTTATGTTCATAACAACCACATCCAAACAAATTTTCCCCAGAACACTCAAAGGAAATGCTTTTCCATAAGGAGCATTTTTGTGCAATATTTAACATATTAGCTGCAGAGCCATTACAAACAGATTACATGGAGATTCTCCCCCCTTTATTAGATAGATATATAGATATAGATATATATAAAAATATGGGGAAAATAGATATAATTTTTCTGCCCCCATTAGGGTTGCCATCTTTCTAATTATAGAACACCAAACACCCTTGCCCTGCCCCCCTACCCCTTCCCTAAAGCCCCGCCTCTGCTTCGAGGGTGCCCCCCCTCACTTTCTCCCCCCTCCCTCCGTCGCTCACTCTACCCCACTCTTGCTCACTCACTCATTTTCACCATGCAGGGGTTAGGATGTGGGATGAGAGCTTCGGCTGGGGGTGCAGGTTCTGGGGTGGAGCCAGCGAAAAGGGTTTGGGATGCAAGAGGGGACTCTGGGCTGGGGCCAAGGGGTTCAGAGTGTGGGAGGGGGCTCTGGGCTGAGGCAGGGAGTTGAAGTGTGGGAGGGGATATGGGCTCTGGGCTGAGGGTATGGGCTCCGGGGTAGGGCCAGAAATGAGGGGTTCAGAGTGCGGGAGGGGGTTCCCTGCTGGGGCAAGGAGTGAGGGCTCTGACTAGGGGTGCAGGCTCTGATATGGGGCTGGAGATGAGGGGTTTGAGGTCCAGGAGGGGGCTCCAGGCTGAGGCAGGAGGTTGGGGTGCAGGAAGGGGTTTGGGTTGTGGGCTCCGTGTGACACTTACCTCAGGCATCTCCCAGGAAGCAGCTGACATTTCCGGCTCCTAGGCAGAGGTGCAGCAGGCAGCTCTGCCCCTGTCCACAGGCGCTGCCCCCAAAGCTCCCATTCGCCGTGGTTCCCAGCCAATGGGAGCTGCAGAGCCATTGCTCAGGGCAGGGCAGTGCACAGAGTCCCCGTGGCCACCCCTGTGCCTAGGAACTGGACATGCTGGCCACTTGCAGGAGCCCTGCTGTGCAACTGACTGATGCTGACCGGAGCCACCAAGGTCCCTTTTCAACCAGGCATTCCTGGCAATCATAGCCTTCAGACTTCAAAATATCAGATCTATCTCATCTCCAACTTTTCACAAATATTTATCTTTTGGCAGAGACCAAGCCTAGAAAAGTTGAGTGTAACAGGTGAGAGAATTATACCAAATTTTAAAATGGAAAATTTACAGCTTTATGCTACTGATCCATCCAAAATCATAGCCACCCAAAACTCATTTTAATGGAGATCTTCAAACCACTTTCATTCTTGAAACCACTTTCAAACAGAGGGCCAGATTTTGCTCTGTCATATGCATGTGCTCATCCCACTGACTCCCATGGGCAGAACAGAACAGAATTTGGCCCTAACCAGCAAACCCACATTCACATACCACATACTCGCACACCTCGATTGAGACACAGCACACTGCTAAATGCTTGTGAATTATAATCTTGTAGCCCCTTTTTTTAGCCATCATTGAATAACTATATTGCTAACCAAGCTATATGTATGGAAAAGGCAAATCTAAGCTAAATAAATATAGATTGAATTCTTGACGCTTTCAGATCCTTCATCGGAAGTGCCATCAAAAAGGTGACAGGTTTCAGAGTAGCAGCCATGTTAGTCTGTATTCACAAAAAGAAAAGAAGTACTGGTGGCACCTTAGAGACTAACCAATTTATTTGAGCATAAGCTTTCGTGAGCTACACGAAAGCTTATGCTCAAATAAATTGGTTGGTCTCTAAGGTGCCACTAGTACTCTTTTTATCAAAAAGGTGATTTCCCATAAGAAAATACATACCAAGATAAAAAAGTACTTTAAGATCATTAAAACTGGCAAAAAGATTGTACACCTGACAATGGTCCTGATTTTTACATTTTTAAAAAAGTTTTAAGTGATAGAAAAATCAGAAGAAAAACATCAGTATCTAGAATGTCACGGAGTATAGGGAGCATAGTTCATCAACATATATAAATCAACAGCTGTTTACATAGTATTTATCCAGACTCTAACAGATGTTATTATGCAGGGACAAACCTGTGAAAAATACATAAAAAGTGGGGGAGGAGAAGAGAGGACTGTATCAGTGGTATATAGCAAAACTCTAATTTGCAGATGTAACTGAAGTACAAGTTCAAATGTGTTACTATATTCTGTACTAATGTGTGTATACTATATAACAGATTATATTCTATATAATTTTATAATATATTGTCCTTCCCCAATCCCCACACAGAGGGAGATCAGTGAATACATGCATTGCTTACAAAACCATGGAATTCTTCATTTGCTTCACAACTGTGCCTTACTGCTTCTCCAGTCAAGCAGGCTGTGTGGCTTTAGGGGACACAATGCTATCTCACATGTAAAAGCTCAATACTCCAAACCAGCAAATTAATTTTTGATTTAATTATTTTTAACACTTCTGGGTTTTCCCCTGTCAACAACAGTGTTTGATATCCCCATATCCAAGGGGAATCCTTACTATCTGAGGCTTTTGAGAACACAAATGTAGTAAGTATATATAAGATGCTACTGCAGCATATGCTCAGCAAAAGAGTAAAATATTATTTCTGAATAGATCTAGTTTGCTGGTATGAGGCATATGAGTAAAGCTGTAATGAAAAGAAAGTCCACTGGCTGGAAGATGCAAGAAAGTTTGATTTAAAAGCTGGCAACAAGCACAAATCATCCATTTTAAGGCCCCATTTCAGCAAAATATTTAAGTGTGCGCTTAAGTCCTATTGAAGTTAATGAGACTTAATCACATGCTTAATTAAGGATTTTGCTGATTGAGGATGGACTGCAGATTCAGGGCCACAATTTCCTAGGGTCAGATTTTCAAAAGCATTAAGGCACCTAAAGAGGCAGATGGGTGCCTCAGCTAGTTACGTTCCTAACTCTCATTGATTTCAATGGAATTTCAATGCAAATTAGGTGCCCAACCGGCTTAGTTATTTTTGAAAATCCCACTAGGCACCTATCTGCATGTTTAGGTACCTAAATACCTTTGAAAATCTGACCCCTAATGCCTTTTTCATGCAGACTATTCTCGTGCTCATTGTTGTCTTCCAATCTCAGTGTAATAAAAAATGCTCCCTAAAATGCAGATTGACATTCAGAAATTAAGAGTGGGTCAGAGATGGTTTAATATGGCATTAAATATATGGAGTCAAACTCATTGACTTTCAGTGGCTTTGCCAAATTCAGCCCTCTCCCCGCTGTCATTAATAACTTCAATAACTTTTAATTTCAGTTATTTAGTACTTGATCAGATAGCCACTCTGTGTCAAGTGACTACAGGAAAGGAATAACTATCAGATATATAAAGATTCACTCTCATAGCTAAGAATAATAGCCAGGATTTTCAAAGGAGCCTAAAGAAGTTAAGGGTTGACTAAGGGAGTTTTGAATTTCAGTGGGATCTGAGCAATTAACTCCCTTAAGTTCCTTTGAAACTCCCAGCTAATAACATAAATGAAGTGGACTGCATCCAGACTGAGTTAGAGGCCCTGATCCTGTGCTCTTCATTCAAGAAAAACCCCGACTGTAGAAGCTTGAGGTCGAGGGTTGCCAACTTTCTAATCGCACAAAACCAAACACCCCTGCCCCTCCCCCGACCCATCCCTTCTCCGAGGCCCTGCCCCTGCTCACTCCATCTCCCCCCACTCCGTCGCTCGCTTTCCCGCACCCTCACTCACTTTCACCGGGCTGGGACAGAAGATTAGGGTGTGGGAGGGGGGTGAGGACTCCAGCTGGAGGTGTGGGCTCTGGGGTGGGGTAGGAGGGATTTAGGAAGAGAAAGCTCTGGGCTGCGGCAGGGGTTTGGGGTGTGTTTGGGGGGTGTATGGGCTCTGGTCTGGGGCCAGAAATGAGGGGTTCAGTGTGCAGGAGGGGGTCTGGGCTGGGGATTGGGGTGAAGGAGGGGGCTCCAGGCTGGGGCAGGGGGTGGGGTTCAGGGGGCTGTGGGCTCCAGCTGGGAGTGTGGGCTCTGGGGTGGGGTCAGGGAATGGGGGGTTTGGAGAGCAGGGGGGGCTCCGGGCTGGGGTGTAGGGGGTTTGTTCTGTTGTGGGGGGGGTGTTCAGGGTGTGGGGTCCTGGCAGTGCTTACCGCAGGTCTCAGGAAGCGGCCGCCTGGTCCCTGCAGCCCATAGGTGCATGGGCAGCCAGGGAGGCTCCACATGGTGCTGCCCCCCACAACTCCCATTGGTCTCAGTTCCCGGCCAATGCGAGCTGCGGAGCCAGCTCTAGGGGCCGGGGGCAGAGCGTGGAGCCTCCCTGGCCGACCACGTGCCTCAGGGACCTGGCAGCCGCTTCCGGGAGCCACGTGGAATTAGGAGCCCTGGGCCCCCTGTGGCGCCACCAACCGGACTTTTAACAGCCCGGTTGGCAGTGTCGCCTGGAGCCACCAGGGCCCCTTTTCAACCGGGCATTCCGCTCGAAAACCAGATGCTTGGCAACCCTACTGAGGTCCCATATAAGCACCAAAGACATGGTAGGGCCTACATATAAAAGACTACTCAACCCAAAATGGATTTTCTCAGGCATTGAATGGTTCTGACACATGGAAAAAGAAGAAGAAGAATCCTTCAGAATTTGAATTATTCATTACTTGTTAAGGGCTGACGTTCCCCGCACCATACAAGACACAAGCATAAAGACAGCCCCTTCCCCAGGGAGCTTACACACCTGGAGGACACACACAGAAACCTAGAGGAGGGATTAGCTTGAAGTGTTCTTCTTTTTTTAATTTAATTTAATTTGATTATCAGCATAATTTGGGAGGCTTCCTGGAAGAAAAGAGATCTAAGGAAAGGGATGACTCCAGACAGGGTGGTGTCTTGGAGAACTGGGATGGCAGGAGTATTCTGGACTGAAGGGCAGCATGGGGAAAGGTGGGAGATGGAACAAATGGGCCGTCAATTATCTGAGCAAAGGGGCTGTAGAGGGACACTAAGCAATATGCTAATGTGGTGGCTGAGCATGTGGAGTAAGTCAGGTTAGGAGTTGAGCCAGGGAGTATAGACTAGAAGCTTGATTGAGAAGAGAAACTAAACCTTGGAACAGGAAAACATCCTGCATGTTTCTTTTGATAGAGAAGCATCTATGAAGAAAAATGAAAGCCTGCACTGTTCTTCATTGCGTAAAGTGCTTTGTAATTTCACATAAATGGGGTGTAATATATGGGATCTGTGTTAACCACAAAAGCCTACAAGCTCTCTAGCATTTGGTTTCCTCCCAAAATCTGTAAGAAAACATCAAATCCCTCCAGTGCAATTTGGGGATAAAACAAACAAATTAAATAACAATGCTTAGGAATACACAGCTTAATTCAGCAAACACTTAAGTTAACTGTCCTACTATGAGAAAACAGGTCCTTTTGTATTTTGTCAACATATTGGCAAGTTCAGTTAAACAAAGAAAGCTTACTTACTATAGATGCTTAAAATAAAAAATAAGCCATTGATAGATGAAAAGCCATTTAAGAAGTGTGATGGAACAGAACAATTGTGCTGTTAAGTGGAACTGCACTTCAACCAGAATTGTAATTTGTAAATTGGATTACATTGAAATATTGCTGGACTTTAATTCTCTACTAGAACCAGAGATTCACTACATCTGAACTCCCCAGGGGTCAAAATTCTTTCCTCAAAATATGTAGGTGGAACATTCATTTAAGTCAGGAGCATCTGAGGGCAGAATTTAAGCAGATAACAGGATTTCACCCTACTTCATATTTGAATCTGAGATGCGAAAATAAAAAAAGTAAATGTATAAAGAAATATTTATCTATAGATTAATTTGTGGAGACCACACAAAAACATGACACTTCCAAAACACAAAAAAAATATACTTATCCAATACAAGGGATGCATGCACATTCATTGACTATACCTGCTCTTTTTTACAATTTCCAATAAGATCCTAACTCTTCCAGACGTCTCAACAACCAGAGCTCTCCTATCCCCATATTTAGTGGTATTACTTTAGTTACTGCCAGGGGAAATGGTTTTGTTTGCAGTTTGTGCAGAATTAGAATATAAATTCCACAGCTGATTCTGGAAAACTGTCAAAGATTGATATAAAGAGCCACTCAAAGCTAATAGTAAATTAATCTGTGATTTATTCTTAACATAGTGAAATGATCAAAGACAGATACATGTTCTGAAATGTGCAGGGAGCCATAATATGTACTAGACCCTACTAATATACCGAATTATCAAAGACCTCCCAAATGACTTAAGTTAATTCAAAACCCCTTGTTCACAATTAGACTGTTATCTTAAAATCTGCCATTTGTTCCCTGCGATCACATGTATACAGAGAAACTAGCATGCAATGCATTAGGAAAGGCTATGATTACCAAAACCTTAAATCTTTCGCTTCTTCTTCATCATCCTCTTTTTTAAAAATAAGAATGAATCTGTTTAAAGAGATATATTTTCTTTCATGTGAGCTTGATACTGTCTCATCTAATTCCTGATGTTTCTTCCATTGTACGGTGAGATGTCCTTTGAGGAAGAAAAACAGCTTGTGTTTTGATAACAAAGACGAAAAAAATAGTTGCTTCTCTGCTTTCAAAGAGACAAGCTGTTTTTATTTCCTCTGAAGAAGCTCATTACAATATGATGGGCAAAATGTCAGGAATAATTAAGTGCAAAAGGTGGTATAGAGAGAGGACACTGGAAACAATGCTTCTTTTGTGAAGACATCCCACGCACCCCAAAATATGTCACCTAACATGACTTTATTAGAAAAAAATAAAAAAGACTAAGTAAAGCATCTAAAATGCTCCAAAAGCAGTATGGATCAATATTGGAGATCATGTGAAATGTACCGTTAACATTTTTTTCTTTAGTGAAAAGAAAGTTAAAAGAATTTCATGTAAGAACAGAGACCGCTGCAAGACAGTCATCACACACACACAAAACCAAGCTGTTTGCACCTCACAGAAGGAGCAAAACTGTCTGTAAAACACAAAAGCCTTTGGACTTTCCTCAATTTTACATTGAGAAGGTCATGCCTTCCACCACCCCAGGGTCAGTGCTGTAAACATCAGCCCATCAAGATAAGAAGGTTGAGGCAGATGATATTAATTACCTGTTCTTTCAAGTCATCCCTGTCTCACATCTGGTTTCCTCTTTGTAACATTCATCTTAGGCCAATAAAACTGGGGGGCGAGGGGGAACTGCTTCAGCAGCCATAGATTTTACTGGGTTACTAATGGCACACACAGAGGCTTAATGTACCACACAAGCACACATGGAAAGTACAGTACATCATTTCTGAGTGCAAAATAGTCAGTGTATAATCCTGTAAACTGAAGTTTATATGAAACATTTAAAAGTAAATCTTAGAATTAACACTGTTTTGGTTGGAATCCATTTTATATCTTTTACAGCTTTTCATTGAAATTAGAGGGGAAAATAAGACTTATCACAGGTAGGTTCTAGACATGTTCCCTAAACTATGAACTTGAGAGTTTCAACGCGTGCAGTTTTAAATAAATCAAGCAGCAGAGTTTCTATGGTTCTATAGTCTTAACAGACCTCACTGTTGGGACATTTTTTTCCCCTAATGTTCAGGCTACATTTTCCTTTGCTCAATTTTCATCCCATCACACAAGCTGCTCTTTAGACCAACGTATAGTAATTCTTCTCCTTTCTTGGTTTATCCAAACTGTACATATTGAAGTCTGTCTCTGTCAAATGGCCCTTTGAGTGATTTTTATTGCTTGATTTTGAATTTAAGGAAAATTTATAACGCATTTTTCTGGTGCTGAACAAGAGCAAGTTAAGCTCAAAAGTATTTGGGGACTTGGTTCAGAAAACCAACCAAAAAGATTCTGAGTTAAAGCTTTCAGAAAAATCTAAGGGATTTTAGACAAATTAAAATGTACATTTTCATTGTAATGAAGATGTTTTTAAATCCCTTAGGATTCTTTGAAAATTTCAGCCAGGATGTTTCCATGACATATTTCTAATCTATTTGAACCTCCCAACTCTGCAAAACTAGGCAGTGAAATATTCAGTAGAGCTGAAAATAGAGCTGAGTGAACAATGATTTTTTTTGTTTGGTAGGTGAAGTGAAACTTTTTTTTAAAAAAAGAAGTTCGGATTTTTTGGGTTGTTTCAAACCAAAAGTAATGTTTTCAATTTTTCCCTCACCAAAACAAAAGGAAAAATTTTGTTCAGATTGAATGAAACGTGTTGAATGTCTATTTGAAATAAAATGTCAAAACTGTTCATTTACGCATTTCCAAAACAAACTTTTGACATTTCTGATTTTTTTGTTTTCAGTATTTTTTCAGCCAAAACTGAATTCTCCCCAAATTCACAAATAGTTTTAGTGCCCTGAAAAATTCAATTTTGGGCAAATTTACTATTCTCCAAAAAAATTTCATTCGGATAGTAAATGAATATTTTTTCTGATAGCCATGCTCCAAAGCATGGGGCAATAGAGCATTTCAAAGAAAAGGTCACTGGAATTCTTTAATACAGGCAAAACTATGAACTTGGGTCTCCTACAGGGGCGCCCTGACCACCAGTCTACACAATCATTCTCACACACTCTCTTTCTCTGGCTCAATGAAGTGAAACACCAACAACAGGAGAGATTGCGAGATGCCCACTCGCCTATTCGATAGCCCACCGGTTAGTGCCCTCTCCTACCACCTGGGAGACCCAAGTTGAAATTCCTGCACCACCGCAGGTAAAGGGGGGAAGTGAACCTACCTCTCCCACATCCCAGGTGAATAAATATTCTACCCACTGAGCTAAAGGTTATAAGGAGATGGTGATATCATTCCAGCTGTACTGTGAATGGCACCTAAGTAAAAAAAAATAAAAATAAACGTTGAGCTGAAACTATTTGGCAAATTTGTGTCAAATTCATGAATAGTTTCAGGTCAACTGAAACTGCACATTTTTTGGTGTATAAACTATTTGCCTGAATAATTTCACCAAGCTTTCTTTGTATGAAGTGTCCTTCTTGATGCACGGCTAGGTCTTTCCTCTTATTTCACCCAGGTCCTATATTCTCTGCCATTAAACTGACTTTAAATTAAGGGAATCAGTCTTGACTGATCTATTTCTCCAATATTTATTATTCTGTCCCTTAAGAGTAGGTCATTGCTTGATATAATTGTGTGGGGGCTCATTTAAAGAATAAATAAGTTATGTCATTGGCACTCAGCTGCATAGACAGTATTAAGCAGAAAATCTAACACAGATGCACAAAAACATCAAGCACACGCAGTATCTTAGAAAGTTACAGTGGAATAGATTTCACAAATACTTCTGTGCCAAAGGCTTGCAAAATACTATGGACAAATTCTCTCGGTTACACCTGCAAAACCCCATTAACTTCAGAATTATTTTAGCCCATATATTATTGCCAGTGACTTTTATTCACTTCCAAGTATCATCTCAGTCACATTAGTGGTACAAAATGATGTAGAAAATGTAGTGAATGAAGTTGTATAGAATGTAAATGTGCAACAAGGCAGACAGTAGCAATGGAACATCAGCCCACTTATTAGCAGTACATAGGGTTTACAGGGGAATACTATTATCTACAGAGCAGATGGGAAGGAATTAGCACTCACATTAAAAGGATATATAAAAATGGAACAAGAAATAATAGGCTAGGACAAAAGATTCCAATGTTTCATTCACCAGCAAGACACCTGTCTCACCCCACTCCTATGTCCCTGAGATTAAGAAAGGCTTTTAGAGCAGAGATGGGCTTGAAACACTGTTCAGACCCAAATTTCCCAAAATATCAGGGATATTTGGATCAGGAGGTTTGGTGCGAGCCCATTTTGTAATTTAAGAGGAAGGACAATCTAGAGATTAGAGCACAGGATTGGAAGTCCAGAAACTGACTGTCACAAACTTGTTGCGTGCCTTTAACAGGACACTAAACCACACTGCTTTTCTTTTCCCATCTGTCAAATGGGGAGAATATTTATCTCCTTCCATCCCTTAGCGAGTTGGTGTGAGAAGTGTTTGCAAAGTGTTTTGAACTTGTAAAATGTTAAGTGCTTCTCACATGCCACAGTGCAATTTCCTGGCCTAACCACTTTTCAAAAGAAAACACAGTTCTATGGTTATTTTTAAAAGGTAGTCTGTGATTTATGCTGGTATGTCAGGGTCCCAGGCTAGCTAGAGAATGTAGGAACAGCCAAGCCACAGCTAAAGAATATGCTTAGGAGTATGACTTAACTCTAGGAACCACAACAAAACAAACTATTGGAGTGACTACAACTCACAGTTGTCCTGATGCCATTCACCTCTCTCAGACCCCAAGTGATAATTAAGGTAACAGATTCCTTGGAAGTAGCACCATAAAAATACTAACTTGTTGGCAAGTCTTAGCTCATGCTCATTTCTGGATACAGAATCAACAATAGCAAAATCCAGGTTTGAACATGCAATTATCCAGTATATGTGGCAATGTAATATTAGAGTAGTTAAATACTATTCTTGGACCACAAGCTTATTATTGTTCTGATTTAATATTGTAATGCTATCCTACTTGTGTTTGATTGTATCTGGACATGCAAAGATATCTGAGTAAGAGTCAAAGTTTTCTCTTTTGCTGAAGGTTCATAAAAGTTATTTCTTATAATTCAATCACCTGATTGTCTATCTTGTTGTAGTAATGGAACCAAAGAAACTTAATATGGTATTTAAATTAAGGTTCTCTCAAAATAGTTTCTTTGTAGGTATTGTCTTCTTAAGCAATTCTAGGTCCTGAAATTCTTATTCAGTTGTTACTCGAACACTTTACTCAGCTGGAGTCAATAGGAGTTTTGCCTGAATAACTACTGAATAAAGCTTATGACCAAATAAACCTGTTAGTCTTTAAGGTGCCACCGGACTCCTTGTTGTTTTTACTGAATAAGAATTTTAGGTTGGAGGCCTTGCATTTCAGTACGTTTGTTTACAATAAAAAGATTAACCTTTCCTCTAACTTTCCCCTCTTTCTTACTCCTTGCATGTAACCACTAGCATGTAAGTAAAGCAATTAACAAAACACTTACTCCAAATGGTAAGCACATGATGTCTCTTTTTGGAAGTAATTAAGAGAGAATCCAATTTATTCAGTAAATGAGGTTAATAACTTTGCATTACAATACTGGGTCCTAAAACAGTAAATATATTCAGCACAAAAATAATGAAATCTAAAATAAACATTCATGCACTAACTGTGCCTCGAACATGATAATTTTCAGAGTAGCAGCCGTGTTAGTCTGTATCCACAAAAAGAAAAGGAGTACTTGTGGCACCTTAGCGACTAACCAATTTATTTGAGCATAAGCTTTCGTGAGCTACATGCATCCAATGAAGTGAGCTGTAGCTCACGAAAGCTTATGCTCAAATAAATTGGTTAGTCTCTAAGGTGCCACAAGTCCTCCTTTTCTTTTAACATGATAATGAACATCAAAAAAGTCAACCTACATATTTATTCTCCACTCACACAAGCATGATGTAACTCCATTTTTAACAGGCTAGGTAGGTAGATCAAACTTTGTTTCATTTTTATTTAGTTTAGACCCTGTTTCTGATACTCAGGATTTGAAATCAGTTGTCTTGTTGAATAAATAATTTGAAGATTATTCTGCCAAATTATTTTGGTAAACTCAAAATCTAAAACCAGTATGTCACTGATGTATTTCATTAATTTGTCAAAAATTGTTGAAAGTTGCAAAAGAATTCAATTGATGCAGAGTCTCAATTTAATCGAAGAATAAAAAGAGAGACACAAAAGTTAAGGAATGGATTAACATTTATGTTTCTTTCCAGGATATTGCTCACACAAGCTGGCCTCCTCATGTTGATAATGATAGATGCAGGTTCGCCCTTTATCTACAGCAAATCAACCAGGGAAAGTTGGCATTGCATCTGTAGTATGTCTTTTAATGGCTAGATAGCAAATGTCAAAACTATTTGATCTGGTTTTATAAGTCACCTTTCAAGACTTTGTAAGATATTTTACACTTTGAAAAACGAGATTAAAAACTTTTATGTTGAATTGGAAAAACAGAAAGAGCACATTCATATTCTTTAGGAAAAGGGTGGCTGACTGCAATACACCATGACCATTTGAAGTCTTAAACTGGCAGTTTAAATGTTTTATGTGCTGTGTATTTCAGCACACATTTGACAAAGGCTTGGACAATAAAATACTTTCATGACTGGAATCACTAACAATGTGTTATATGTCCTGCTTAAGTGATTGTGATCAACAACAAGGATTGTTTGATGACCTATGGAATGTTTAAAATTAATAGCCACTTGCTTGGACTGTCGCAGAAATGAACAAGAAATAAAGATTCCCAAACTGTAGGCACCCACATGCTACCTTAGAAAAAAAAAACTAGGAAATTTCCAAGTGCCTAAGTGACAAAGTGACACTGTACAGGTTCCCTTTTGACTGGACTTTCCAGTTGAAAACTGAAAACTCTATTGCATGTTCCCTGGCATTAACAAGCTAAGCTGGAAGGACAATATGGTATCCATGGGCACAGGGGTACTGAACAAGACAGCTTAAAGCATAATGTCAGTGCTGGCTGTCAAACCGAGAACAACCAACCATACTACTGAACACACAAAAGGGCACGTTTCAGCTCTTGTGCTTCTCAAAAAACAACCCACACACACCTTATTTTTGCCATTTTGTTTAAAGTCAAAGTAATAAGAGCCAAATAATTTACAGGACCAAATGTTTTCAGCTACATCAGTGCAGACCCACTGGTTTTCAAAAGGGATTGCACCAGTGTAAGAAAACAGACTTTGGCCTAGGAATATTACACATGGAGAAGTTAACTATTAGGAGTTAGATTCTCAGCTGATGTAAAATTGTCAGTGCTCTATCAGAGAAGCTATGCTTATTTACACCAGCTGAGAATTTGGCCCTATACTTAAAAAAGGACTTCACCTAGATAAGGCCTTTAATCCCCCTACTCAATAAAGACTGACAAAATGTACCCCTGTATACCCACAACTGTAATAATCTTTGTACCAAATATGCCTTGAAGGTCACCTTAGTCCAGCTTGTCCTTGTCCGTCCCTCCATGAAAGCAAGTTGATGCCAAACCATTCTATTGTGTTGAGAGCACATTCTTTCCATTTCTGGCCAAAGAGTTTTGTCATGGGATTGGCCCAGCATGTTTTCAGTCTGCTCAGTGGTCGCTTGTGGTCTCTGGGGATCCAGTCATTGATACGGGTTCTCCGCCTATTGTCTTGCCTGCAGACTACATGACCCGCCCATCTTCACTTCACCTTGTAGGGTATTTCATGAAAACTAACAACTTGCTGCTTAGTAATAGCATGGTAAAATGTATGTAGCAACATTATATGTAAAGTTATAAAGATAAGCTGAACTTAGGTCTGAAATGTGTTTACCAGACAAGTCTGGGGAGCGAGTGAACCTGTTTCACAATGACAAAGGACAAGCTGACACCTCTATCCAAGTGTCATCAAAGTGGATGGGCAATTTCCTATCAAGTAGCCATTCTTCGGTCAGGAAGACTGGCAGAAACAAACAGATCTGCATCTTAGCAATCAACAACCTGGAACCTCTTTCACCACCAGACTCCTTGACTCCAACCTCACAGCTGGAAGAAACTTTATCTAGGGGTAACCTCAGGGGTAACCGCATTTCAAAGGGTGACTGAACTGTAAAAGTGAGGGGCAAGCACCCCAAATTCTCTCTCCTTCTCTCATCTAAGAAGACAAAAGAAAGAGCCGCTGGACTTTGGGAGCAGATCCTGGCCTGACAATTTGGTCAGCAATGTTACTGGAAACATGTGGTAAGGGACTTCACCTTTAACCAAGTCTAGTTTGTTAAGTCTAGTACTCGGAAGGAAATATTTTATCTTTATTTCTTTTGTAACCATTTCTAAGTTTAATGCCTTATACCTGGTACTCACTTGAGACCTATTTCCTTGTAGTTAAAGGAA
Organism: Lepidochelys kempii; assembly: GCF_965140285.1. Taxonomy (NCBI): domain Eukaryota; kingdom Metazoa; phylum Chordata; order Testudines; family Cheloniidae; genus Lepidochelys; species Lepidochelys kempii. The sequence goes on from NC_136391.1 coordinate 16,714,709, forward strand.
TTTGTTTTATTCTTTAAATCAAAACTAATCCAGTGTTGTGAACTGTGTGGGGAACTCCACTGCGGATAACAAACTGCAGTATATTAATCCCCTAAAGGGACAACAGACTTAATATATCGGGACTGTCCAAGAGACATGCAAAAAACATGTTTAGGGGGAAACTCCAGGACTGGGAGTGTGTTGGGGTCACCTTAAAAGTGGCAACCAAGGCTGATGGAAGGCAGTGTGTGACTTATGTGTGGCTGACCAGCTGCAACTATACATAGGGTCTCACCTGCATGCTGGAAGGCTGTTTGTGGGTGGCCCAGGTGAGAACTACAACAGCTAAGTATTGTGAGGCATCGAAGTTTGCAGGGCAGGGGTAAGACAGCCCCTCACTGGTCTGAGTGCACCCCAGAATGTCATAAAGACAACATATGGGTATTTATTTAGGGCCTGATATTTCTACTGGCTTCAGTGAGTTTTGGATCAAGCCTCTGATAAAAAAATTTGTTGGCCTGGGTAAATAGTAGATCCAGAAAGGTTTGAATGCACAGATAACTACATTGCTGAGACAGCTATATGATGCAAACAGTATGAATGAAAAACAGTATTCATTATACTTGCATACTTCTTCTACGAACATATCTCACATCACATACCTAAGCTAAGCAGCGACCAACCAGGAGGTAGGGGCTCAATGTATATTTAGATTTTGCTACAGTGTACATGGAAAATGAGCAGGTAAGTTCCTATCAGAATCCAACTGCACTTGAACATTTTCAAACAGAAGGTGTTTAACAGCATAAAACCTATTCATCCTCTAAAGTAAGGCGGGTGAGGCCATCAATTTAAACATATTTTCAAACACAGGAGCACAAGTTACGTTCCAACTGAGCAACGGATCTTCACATCTGAGGAATTACAAGTTATTGGAAATACTGTTTCTAATTCTTTGCTTTCCAAACTTTGGAGGGTTTAGATTGCCTTTGCAATGAAGTGGTACAGAGTTAAAAAGTTAAAATCTTAAACACAAGCATGACAAAATACATCAAAAAATTAAGCTAACATCCAAAACAATGTAAAAACAGAATGTAAACCACACCTAACATACAGTTATAACAGAAACACTCCATGTCTGATTCACTGGCACATACACAGTACTTTGTCCCATAATAAAGTACCACGTCTTTGGAGTGAACTCCAAATTCAGTTTACTATGCGTTTCACAGCTCAAACAAATCTGAAAAGGCTGCTAAATCTGCCTGTATAAAACAACACAATCTCTTATGTATCAGAGAGAGGAAAAGCACGATCTTTCCCCTTCTAATAGGGTATACCTACAAAAGTGTTAAAAATTAACTCTATTTAGAGGAACAAGTATTTTACATGTATTAGGAAAATAAGGCCATAAGGATGGATGACGCTATAGTTAAGGCGCTGCCTGAGACTTGAGAGATCTCGGTTCGATTCTTAGCTCTGCCACAGACTTCCTGGAAGACTTGGGCAAGTCACTTAATCTCTCCATGGCTCACTTCCTCATTTGGAAAAGTGGGATCATAATGCTCCCTAATTTGCAGGGAGACTGTAATGCTAACTTCATTACCATTTGAGATGCATTCAGATACAGCAGTGACAAGGGCCATACAAATACCTAGATAGAGAGAAACTATATCTGTGAGAGCTAAAGAAGATTTGGGAGAAAACAATGTTCATAGTTTGATTGAAACAACAGTTTGATCTCAGCATCATTTAAAAAAGGCTTTCATCTTTGTTACAATGGCTATTGTTTGAATAAAAGAAGGGAGGTGAGCTGTTGGAATTTGTTCCCATTGTGCAGAAGAAAGCACAGATAGGAGGGACAGGCATACTAATGATTAATAATAACGAATGATTAGCACTGGCTAAAGCTTTTTTCAATCGGTAGATCTAAAAATTACTTTACAAAAAGTGTTATTAGTTACTACTGCCCTTATTTACAGATGGGGAAAGACGCAGAGTTTTACTGAAGGTCACACCAGTTTGTTACTGTTAAGCCTGTTTATTAGGGTAGTATCTAAGAACCAGCCAGGAATGGTGTCCCAGCAGTGCACAAACACAGAGTAGTAGACAGTCTCTGTCCCAAAGAATTTACAATCGAAAGCAAAACATGTGCTAGGCGCCTACATTTCCTACAAAGAGATATTTGTTTCTTTACATGTGCATCTGTGTGCTTCTTTGTCCCTAAATTAACTCTCTGGATACATCTGCACTGCAATAAAAAACCCGCAGCTGGCCCGTGCCAGCTAACTCGGGCTCGCAGGGGTTGGTCTGCAGGCAGGGCTGGATTACCCAATAGGCAGACTAAGCACGTGCTTAGGGCACCAGCAAAGCAGGGGGTACCAAAAAAAGTTAGATTTTTTTTTAATTGATATTTGATAATTTAAAAAAAAAGCATCAAAGTAGTCAGCATGGGAAAAATCAGAACTTTGTTAGACTTCCTTACACTCCACTACATACTCTTCCCCCGTTTTTCTGTTCTCTTTATATTACTTATCCCCACCTAAACCAGGGGGGCGTCCTACTAACGTAGATTGAAATAATGTGAGGAAATCAGATCCTGTCATGTACTGCAATAAATTTATGTTTTATTATTGATATATTATTCTGAGTTATACGCACTTGATTCATTTTTTCCATATATATATATATAATAAAAATAGTGTACGTTGTGTAATTTGTTGGGTTTTTTTATGTTCAGATAACCGAGATAAGGGGCAGGATGAAATGTAACCAACTGAGTGGAGCACAGAAACGTAAACTGGCGGAAAAAAATGAAACAAAAAACTAGTGACATTTTCCAAAGTCTTCCAAAGCTGACATTTTTCAAAGTGAATCCATCAGAAGCAACATCTTCTCTCAGTGGCACAGACATCATTCCAAAACCTGTAGATGTTTCAGAAACTAACCCTTCTTCTATTGGTGAAACAAGCACCATTCCAGAATATGCAATGTGTCAGAGACTGTAACTGATCAACCTACTCCTGGTGGTAAAACAGACATTGCTCTAGAAGGTGTGGATGAGTCAGAGACTGAACCTGCTCATGCTGTAAATAATAGGAGAAAAGATCCTGGTATGTGGGTTGATTTCAGTACCGATGATGTAGCTTACTGGATAGATCATGGACCAAATGACTGTCAACACCACACTGGGCCATTTGAGAAATCACGTCGGACTTTTACCAATGGCAAACAAACAAGATATTGTCCACAAAAAATATTTTTCGGCATGAAAGCGAATGGTGAGAAATACACTAGAGAATGGCTACTGTATTCACCATCAACAGGGTCTGTGTACTGTTTTGTTTGCAAACTTTTTGCATATAAGCCTTCAACATCCCAGTTTGCTGCAGATGGATTTTGTGACTGGCGGAATACTTTAATTGAACAACATGAAAATAGTACTACTCACAGAGATTCAATGTTGACATATTTAAATCGAAGACAGGGCTTTGGACTGACACAAAAATTGGAAGAACAAATTAAAGGGGAGTGTGAATCCTGGCAACATGTCTTACAGCATGTTATAGCTGTTTTTCAAACATTAGCTGAACATGGTCTGCCTTTCTGGGGATCAAATGACACATCTGGATCATTGCAGAATGGAAATTTCTTGGGATTGTTGGATCTTGTCAGTTTGACCCATTTTTAGTAGGCCATATCTCAAAATATGGGAATGCTGGCAAAGGTAACTCATCATACTTATCCAAGACAATATGTGGTGAACTCATTGGTCGAATGTGTGACAAAGTTCATTCAGCTATTGTGGATGAAATAAGAACTGCTGGGTACTTCAGTTTATCTGTCGACTCTACATCTGATCTGTCACATATTGATCAATTGAGTATTGTACGAAGATATGTGTCTCCCACAGATGGAAAACCAGTTGAACTATTTATAACATTCCTCAATTTCAAGAGCCACACAGGTGAAGAAATGGCAACACAAGTCCTGCATTATCTGTGCCAAGTTTGCAAAATAGATTTCTCAAAGTGCGGAGGTCAGTCTTACGACAACGCTGCCAATATGTGAGGGCGTTATCAAGGAATGCAGAAGAAGCTTTTAGAACAGAACAAAGGCACCATATTCACACCATGTGCTGCACACTCTCTGAATCTTGTTGGCCGCAGTGCTGCTGATTGCTGTCCACTGGCAGTAAGTTTTTTCTCAACAGTCCAGTTACTTTATACATTTTTCTCTGCCTCAACACACCGATGGGCAGTTCTTAAAACATATTTGGGCAATGACCGTGTGTTGAAATCTCTTTCTAATACTCACAGGGAGGCACATGCAGTGGCAACAAGTGCCATTCTGGAGTCCTACTCAAAGATTGTGGATGCATTAGAAAGTATAGCTGAAGACCAATCACAAAAGGGAGAAACTATACGAGAGGCAGAAAACATTGCAAACAAGATGCAAGAACTAGAGTTTGTATTCATGTTGACCATATGGCATGAAATTTTACAACATTTTTACCACACACGTCGAGCTCTCCAAGAAAAAGAATTGGATTTGAAAACATGTGCAGACCTCTGTTAATCATTAGCAGACCACTTACACACTTTGAGGAATGATTTCGAAAGATTTGAAGACATATCAAAAGATATCTTGCCTGATACTAGCTACAAAGAAGCCCAGTCCTGCAAGCGAATCAGGAAAAAATAAGCAAATGATAGCTGTGCAACAGAAACAGCATTGAATCCTAGAGACAAATTTCACGTATCTACTTACTACGCTATAATTGATACACTTGAAGCTCATATGAACAGGAGAGGTGAAGTGTACAAAGAAGTATCAAGTAGATTTTCTTTTCTAAATGATATGGATTTATCTGACTAACAACATTCACAAGGTTTCCAAAAGCTAGTTGACTCATACCCTGTTGACTTGAACATGAATTTCGGTGGATAAGTACAGCAGTTCCACTGTTATATACGCACAAAGTTTAATGAAACAGGAAAAATGAAATTCAGTCACATTGATCTTCATGACACAGTATTGAAAGATGGAATACAATGTGTATTTCCAAATGTAGAGCTCACACTATGTATTTTTCTAACATTGATGATTACTAACCAATCCACAGAATGCTCTTTGTCTCAGCTGAAAAGACTAAAAAGCCCTCAGAGAACAACAATGTGTCAAGACAGATTTGATTCACTTTCCCTATTGTGTATGGAAGCGGATATGCTTCGTCGAGTCAGCTTCTATGAACTTATCCAGAATTTTGCAATCAATCAGAAAATCTAGAAAGAAGCTATTTTAATTTCAGCGTCCATGTAAGTTTTGTGTCATGTTGAAAAATAAAATTTTATTTTACGGTATAGTATTGTTTTTATTTTGAATTACATATGGGGGGCACCATAATTTTTTCAGTGCTTAGGGCCTCTAAAGGTCTTAATCCAGCCCTGTCTCCAGGGCTGTTTCATTTCTGTGTAGACTTCCAGGCTCTTGCTGCAACCCAAGCTCTGGGACCCTCCTACCTCGAAGGATCCTAGAGCCCAGGCTCCAGCCCGAGCCCAGAAGCCTACAGTGCAATGAAACAGCCCTGCAAGCTCAAGTCGGCAGGCACAGGCCAACCATGAGTTTTTAATTGCAGTGCAGACATACCCTTAGAGGAATTCTTTGAAAAATGTAGCACTTGGAATCAGTGGAGATCAAACTAATCTCCAAGGAAGAGTTTCATAGTGTCTAATAACTGGAAGAAGAAGTACTGATTAGACCGTTTACATGTGATAATATCTCTCAAGAGTCCACAGCAAGAGACAAAATACAAAAGGGAAAGCCTACAAGATAAAGCCCATCACAATGTATTTACAATGCAGCAGTGTCTAGAGGATCCTGCCCCAGATCAGGGTCTCATTGTTCTAGGCACTGCACAAATACATTGTGAGAGACAATCCTGGGCTCAAAGTGTTTATTATCTAACTAGATAAGCCAAACGGGTGAAGAGGGGAAAAGACAGGCGCAGAGAAGTGAAGTGACTTGCCCAAAGTCACACAGCAACAGTCAGGAAAAGAACCCAGCTTTGAGTCTTGATTAAATGTCCTATCCATGGGACAACACAACCTCCAGTATTTTCAAATAGCGGTGATGGCTTCCTTAAACAGGCAGAGGAATTAATGAGATATAAAAAAATAACCCGCAATGTGAAACTTTTCTTTTACACAGATGATGTAACTGACTCATAAGCCATTTTATTCCTTTTAAGAAACCAATCCCAAATCTCTTAAAGGTAAGGCAGTTATTAAAGTTTGCACCTACACTGACTGATCAAATTTTAGTCAATTACAATTTAGAAGCGTGAGTTATTAAGCCCTGAAACTCAAAGCTCATAATGGAAAATTCATCTTTACTTCCAGTATGTCATTAGAACACCCTTGTAGAATGCAATATTCTGTATGCTTATTCTGCCACATCTTAGGCTCTGATTCATCAGAGCACTTGAATTCATTTTAACCATGTGAGTAATCCCAGCCCTATTCACCAAAAGATTTACATCTAACTATAAGCACTGGCTTAAGGCACAGCCATTTCAATGGCACTACTCATCTGCTTAAAGTTAAGCTTATGCCTGAGTGCTTTGCTGAACTGGGCCTTAATGAATGTGACCACATGGAACAGGATACAAGAGAGACTGTGCTGGAAGAATTAACTCACTCAGGACTCCTGGGTTGTACTCCCAGAACTGTCACTGGCTTGCTCTGTGATCTTAGATATATAAATTTACCTCTGTTACCTCATATTAGACCTCTAAACTGGATAATAATAATAATCCTGGCAATCCTGGTGTAAGGCTTAACTGGCTAATGTTTGCAAATTCCATAATTGTACGAAGAGGCATTTTAGTGGTAGTTGTAAGTAGCAAAATAAACCATGTCTGAACTCCAGTTTGGTGTAGGGGTTGGGACGAATAATTTTCATTTGTACTGCCTGCATTCATTTCACATGTACTTCAGCATTCCTCTATGTATGAGGCTAAATTTTCAAAGCAGTGAGTGGGAGCTATATGCATAAATCCTGTTATTTGTTAACAGGCTTTTTGCACAGACCTCCCATGCACCTCTTTGGAAATTTAGTCCATAATCTCAGTGTGTGCCTGTGTCTGCTTGTAGGTGTAGACATGTCTGTCAAAGCATTACTAGCTTACTCTTCAGTTATGCCAAGTAGTTTTTCTTTTTTAACTGACAATATTGTGTTCAGGTCTGTATGGTAGTTCTGACTATCAAGATATGAGTACTTCTACATTCCATGCTCTGATTTCTAAGGGGTATACATATGAGAGGACAGAATCATTTAGATACACAACAGTCTTTTTCAAAAGCTATCTTCTGCAACTCTTTGACAGGTAATATGAAGTTACTGTAGATTGACTCTGATTACTCCCCCTCCACCCCCAAAAAATCATCAATTTAATACTATTTTTCCATTGCTCTCAAAATACTCAACCCCTAAGTATCGTCTTAAAAGGAGAAACAGCAAATTAAATATGAGAGAAGATTCTTCCTCTTTGTACATTAGACACACACACACAAAAAGATGAGACAAAAATTTATGGAAAATATAGGGAAATAAAAATAGCTAGTTTAGCAAAGCCACATTACTGGATTAACTCAACTGCTGTGATGTTATAAGGAAATGACTTGTTTTCTCTGAATTGCAACAAGAAGTTGTGGCAGAAAATTTCTCCTATAATAATGCTCAGGAGGAGCTTAGTAGCTAACGTAATTTCATTTCACATTTTTATGTTGAGGACTAGCACAACTGAGGTACCAGTTGTTGGGTCTGGTTCCCCCCCCCCCCCAAGTACATTTTTATTTATTGCAGCTACATCCAAGCAGCCTCAAGTGACAAACAGAAAACTGCGTCTACCATGAAATAAGTGTTCCAAAATGTGCATAGATAAATTAATGCTATACCATTCAATATTGCTCTTACATCTTCCTTTAATCAAATAATTCTGTAAATTGAATATTCACAATATACTAAGGCTATTAGGTCCTTTGTAAGTAATAGTTCTTAAATGAAATGGATAGTATTGCCAACCTCAAGTGTTCAGAAATCACAAGCCTGGCCTCCAAAAAGTCATGAAATTAGCTTAAAAATCATGGGAATTTTTTAAACAACATGTTGGGTTCTTTTTATTTCCCACAAATACTTAAGATCCCAAAGAGTCACACTTTCAAGCTCTCCTCTGCAACTGTGAGGGTTTACTTGATTCCAGGAGCTGAGATTTTAAGAAAAAGACCATATATTGTGATAGTCATGAGAGTTGGCAGCCCTGAATGAAGAAGGTTACAGAACGTTTTGACCTTCTCTCCAGCTTCCATTCCACTGTCCTTATATCTTAATGTAGAAGAACTTGATCCAAAGCTCAGCATAGCCAATGGGTTTTGGTTAAGCCCATTAGAAAGGGAACGAGGGACAAAACAAACTATGCATATGTAACCAAAAGCATAATATGATCATGTTGTATCTCTTAAAATCATAGAAGATTAGAGTTGGAAGAGACCTCAGGAGGTCATCTAGTCCAACCCCCTGCTCAAAGCAGGACCAACCCCAATTAAATCATCCCAACCAGGGTTTTGTCAAGCCAGGCCTTACAAACTGCTAAGTATGGAGATTCCACCACCTCCCTAAGTAACCCATTCCAGTGCTTCACCACCCTCCTAATATCCAACCTAAACCCCCACTGCAACTTGAGACCATTGCTCCTTGTTCTGTCATCTGCCACCACAGAGAACAGCTTAGCTCCACCCTCTTTGGAACCCCCCCTTCAGATAGTTAAAGGCTGCTATCAAATCCCCCTCACTCTTCTTTTCTGCAGACTAAATAAGCCCAGTTCCCTCAGCCTCTCCTCATAAGTCATGTGCCCCAGCCCCTAATCATTTTCGTTGCCCTCCACTGGACTCTCTCCAATTTGTCCACACCCTTTCTGTACTGGAGGGCCCAAAACTGGATGCAATACTCCAGATGTGGCCTCACCAGTGCCAAACAGAGGCAATCATTTCCCTCGATCTGCTGGCAATGCTCCTACTAATGCAGCCCAATATGCCATTAGCCTTCTTGGCAACAAGGGCACACTGTTAACTCATATCCAGTTTCTTGTCCACTGTAATTCCCAGATCTTTTTCTGCAGAACTGCTGCTTAGCCATTCGATCCCCAGCCTGTAACAGTGCATGGGATTCTTCTGTCCTAAGTGCAGGACTCTGCACTTGTCCTTGTTGAACCTCAGATTTCTTTTGGCCCAATCCTCCAATCTGTCTAGGTCACTCTGGTCCCTAACCCTACCTTCCAGCATATCTACCTCTCCCACCAGCTTAGTGTCATCCGCTAACTTGCTGAGGTGATATCCATTCCATCATCCAGATAATTAATGAAGATGTTGAACAAAACCAATCCCAGGACCAACCCCTGAGGCACTCTGCTTGATACCAGCCACCAACTAGACATCGAGCTCTTGACCACTACCCATTGAGTCTGATGATCTAGTCAGCTTTCTATCCACCTTATAGTCCATTCATCCAATCCGTACTTTTTTAAATTGCTGGCAAGAATACTGTGGCAGACCTATCAAAAGCTTTGCTAAAGTCAAGGTTTATCACGTACACTATTTTCCCCATATCCACGGAGCCAGCAACTTCCCCCTTCCTCACTCTGCTCATTGGCATTCTCCACCCTGTTTTGTCTTAGTGATTGATCCTTCTACTCTCACTCACTATATTCACTGAGACTACTTACATGATCCACGATTAATCATACAAGGGTTGTAGGCTCAGGCATTTTGACCATAAGCTATAAAGGACAGACACTTTTGTCACTGTAAAAAAAAGCAAGCACCACTATGGCATTTCTGAATGACAACATCCTACAGTATAACACAGTTTTGCATATCTCTAGCACTTTCTTCTTCACAGTCTTCAAACAAACATGAATACATTAAGCTTTAGAACAACTGTGTGTATGGAAGGGAAGGGAATAGGTAGGCTAAATGGAGGTTAAGAGCCTGATCCAAATGGCACTGAAATCAGCTGAAGTCTTTTTGTTGCCTTTAATGGGCTTCGGATTAGGCCTTAAGAGATTTGCCTTGGGTTACAGAGAAAGTCTATTTTAAAGCCAGGAGTAGACTAATTTCTTCTGTCTCCCAGTCTTAACCCTCATGGTTAGTCCATTTCAAGTCAACCACATCTCATCAGTTACATCATACCCTTGGATAAAAGCAGTATTAGAGTGTTATGCATTCACGTTATAAATGGAGACATTTTCTAACTTGTTCATTTTGCTGCTTAATCCCTACAAGGGCACAATACACTTCAAGTAATAAATATAATGCCATATGGATATGGAAAGATAAAAGACTCTATTAGGGAAATTGCCAAGATCAGCGTTTCTGTAAAGGGAATATATTATCCATGGTGTTGTCAAACTAAAACAAGGGCAAATGAGGACAGAAAACCATCTGGTCCGATCTCATCAAAACAAAAGATCCTATAATGAGCTTTTAAGATCAATGGAGGAACAAGTTCACAAACCCAATAATCACAATAAATTATAAATAAAATGAAAAGAAAACTATGTAATATCCTCTAAAGTATTATTACAATTCAATTGCTTCTAAATTGCAAACAAAAACAAAATAAATAACCAAGAAAAATATTTTATAAGTATGTCTCACAGGATACAAACATAGTTACACAAATATTTATCATTATGTCTTATACTCATGGATTTAGTGTTGAAGATTTTAAACTTGCCTCCTACAAAGAATTGAATCAGGGTCAGATTAATTAAACTCACTATTGTGGTCAGCTGCTGTTTCATAAATATTTGTTTTAGGCTTGAGTTTTTTTGGTGTCTTTTTTTTAATTCTACTAATAAAAAGCCCTGCTTCCAACCCTACATGAAGTATCCAAATAACTTTTTCTTAAGAATCTGCTGGAGTAAAGCATTTGGGTTCTGAGTATTTCTGGCATTATCAGGTTAGAACAGAACAAACAGACTAAAGTCTGACATCAGCACTCTTCCCAGCAGGTTACACTACTTTTTTCATTAGAATCTTTGAGCTTGAGATCAGACACAGGAAAGATTAAAACAAATATGAATTTAATCAAGGGATTCTACTTTCCTGGTGTGGGAACAGGAACATGCTGACATAAAGAGAGGACCAAACACTAGGGCGTCTGAACCAAATCAAAGACTGCTTGCTTACCACTAACTGCTTGGATGATCCATATCATAACAACAAAAAGAAAAACAATTATTTATTCTTTTTGATGTTGCTGCTCAGAAGTAACTTCCTTTTTGAAGAGAGCAAGGTCGAAGCCAAGTTATTGTTTTTGCCTGAAACTTTGTCAGTGAGGGACTAAAAGTTATTAGGTATGACCTACATTAGGACTGAACATCTCTTAACTTTCCCACTTCATTTCCTGTAGGTAGTAACTTAGAAAAAATGTTAATTGCGAGAGTGAACTGAAGCTACATCCTTATTATGGTAAATGAGATCATTTTAAAAGAAGATAGTGCATTGACACCTTCTGAAATACATGATATACAGCCATTTCCTCTGAAGAAGCCAGGCTGAGACTGAGTATAGTCCAAGCACAGATCCTAAAAAGTGCTGACCACCTCCTGCAGTTGGAACTGAGGGTACTTAATATCTTGCAGGATTGGACACAGAGAAAAATCAACCCATTTTTCTAATGTGTTGCAGACTTAACTTGATATGGAGATTGGGTGAAACCTCATTGAAACTGGAGGGCAAGAAAGAGCTACCCTTCATTCGGGAAAAATGTAAGAAACATCTAAGCCTCTTTTTTGAGTAAAATGACTGAAACAATAGGAGACCACATTGCAAGGCCAGCTTGAATGTCAGCTACGTGGATTGTGGGGGTTCACTGAGGACTGAATGAAAGGGCAGAGGACTAGGTATTGTTTGATGGACACATCTATGAGCAGAAGCACTCAGAAGCAGCCAGAGAACTACTGGAGACAGTGGGAGAAGCACTTGTAGTGTGGCCCTGAAAGAAAGCAGAGAGCCAGTCTTTTAGGCAGACAGCTGGCTGCCTCCTGTTTGACTCCTATTGTGCTCAGGGAAACACGGCTTTGTGTACATTCTTTGTAAACAAACAGGACTGCATCAGAGAAATACTTAACTTCATCATCAGTTTCACCTTCTAAAGGAAACAACCTGCAAGACCCCCAAAATTGGCTAACCATTTGAATCTAAAAGGGGTAACATTGTACTGAAGGCATCTGAAATACATGGAGATAGCCAGTGCCTCCATGGAAGCCAATGATAGATTGAGTATGCTCCAAGTCCGGATCCTGGAAAATGTTGAGCTCTTCCTGCTGTTGGAAATGAAGTGCTCAGCACCTTGCAGGCCTGGGGAGAGAGAGAAAATCAGGCCACTTTTCTAATGTGTTGTAGACTTAATAAATTGACATCAAAGTAACTCTTTCACCACTAGCAAATGTAACTAATTCAACAAACTAGTCTGATGGGAAAACTTCAAAAAAAAGAAAAAAATATTTGGTGACTTAATATTTGGTGTTCTACACAAACAATGTGCTCTGCCTTATACTAGTCACAAAGAAAGACAGTTCCTGCCCCTAAGAATTTATATGTTAAATATATATTAAAAAATGAGCTCAAGAGCTTTACATTTTCATAGCACTGGACAAATATTAAAGCTCCCAATATCCCTCTTAAGTTTTATTATCCCCAGTCTACAGATGAAGAAACTGAGTTGGGAGTGAAGTGACGCTCTCCATGCACCATAGCAAGTTAGCGTCTGATGTGGAAATAGAATTCAGAAAGTGTGTGGTTCCCAGCCTGATAGTCAGTCACCTAGACCACCATGTCTGTGTAACACTGCAATTAATACAGGCCTGATTTTCAGAGATACCGAGCACACGGACTCCAAATGGCGTGACTGGAGACTAGAAGTGCTTAGCACCTCTGACAGCCTTCAAGTCAGCAAAGCCCAAGGATTAAGCACATGAGTATTCCCATCGAAGTCTTTACTAGTATTACTCATGTGTAAAGGTGAGCAAATGACTATGGGCTTTGATGAATCAGAGCCAAAATTAGGCCCTATTTCTAAAAAGCTCATTAGAGCAGGAAATGTCTTTTTTTGTGTTATTTGCAGCAAATTTATATTCAGAGTTTAACAAATATATATATATATATTATATATATATTTATTAAGTAACTTTAGATAATTATAAGACAGTAAATCACAGGCCACATCTTGTCCCCATTGACTTCGGTGGCAGCCAGGTCAGAGCCCATGGCTATTCATGTTTGTAGGATAATACAAATAATCAGAAATAATAATCTATTGGGCCAAACTCTGGTCTCAGTCGCAACTGAAGTCAGCAAGATTACACAGGTGTAACCAAGATCAGAATGGCTCCCACTCTGCATAAACAGTTTAAGACCATTTCAGGCAGAAGGCAGACTTCATGTGACACACCGTACTTAATGCCAAACTCAGATCAGCATACTCTATGGCAAGTACACATAGGCGCCAACTTCTCCTGGTGCTGGTGGGTGCTCGTCCCCCACCCCACCCCCGACTCCACCCCTGCCCCGCCCTCTATTCAAACCCCTTCCCCAAAGTTCCAGCCCCAACTCCACCGTCTCCCTGCTCCTATTGGACCCCTTCTCCAAATCCCCACCCTGGCCCCACCTTCTCCCCTGAGTGCGCCGCATTCCTGCTCCTCCACCCTCCCTCCCACAGCTTGTTACGCCACGAAACAGCTGTTTCGTGGCAGCAAGCCCGGGAGGAGAAGCGGAGACGTGGAGTGCTCAGGGGAGGAGGCGGAGATGGAGGTGGAGGTGAGCTAGAGAGGGGGGTGGGGCAGGAAGCTTGGCTGCCGGTGGGTGCAGAGCACACCCCAATTTTTCCCCGTGGGTGCTCCAGCCCTGGAGACCCATGGAGTTGGCACCTATGCAAGTACATACTTAAACAAAATGAATCCTTGCGAGGGCAGGATCTAATATTTCCCGGTTACTAATAAATGCATTAATCCTTATACAGTATTTGCCAGCTAATTAATTCATGAGCCTATAAATATTAAACATGGACTATTTTACAACTCCAGAGCAATACATCAAAAATGATATCTTAGGAAACATTAAAGATTTTTGTTTGAGATAAAAAGGCTTGACAAACAAAAGGAGCACAACGCTGACAAGGAGACTTGTAGGCCCTGGGAGACCAAGCAAGCAAAACTGGGTGAGTGAGAGAAGATGTTGTTAGGAAACTCTGCATCTCCTTTACTTCAGTGTTCATCAGGGTCAGGAAAAGTAAGGCCCCAAAACAGAGGTTTTTTACAGAGAGGGAAAAATATAAATATTTTAGCCATTCTCTTCAGTAAATTTGGGAGAGCTTATTCACAGGCTGTTTCCGAACGTGGGAGTCTAAAGCATGGGAGAGAGAAAGAGAGCACCATGTACCAATACCAAGAAAAAGTGCAAGTACTAATAGCAAGGAACGGAAACTTCTTACCAGCAAAAGGAAAGGCAGGGATATGAAATCAGCATGATTGTTTGATCATGGGAAGGAATTAGACAGATTGTATGTGGTGAGACTATGCACCACAGGTCATGTCTTTCTGTCTGTAAGCTAAACAGACAGAGAGCTAGAGGGTCTGTCTGAACCCAGCATCCCAAATAAGAAATCCTGTGTGTCTTTCTCACCCGTTTCCTTTCACTACTTCTTCATGAGGGACACTACGCAGGTGACGAGAACGTGAGCGCTACAAATGGAGCAACTAACCCAGAAAACAATCTTCAGTACGTCCAGTAGAGAAGCTGCTAGGAACAAAAACAGGGCACAACACAGAAAAACCATCCCCAAGATGGGGGGCTTGAGCCAGTTCTGTGTTGTATTGTTGAAAATGAACCCCTAGATATTGAACCCGGCTCTGGTTGCTCCCGGCTCCATCTTGCTGAAGGGTTACACCTGTAAAGGGTCTGAATTTAGGCACCCAGAATCACAAGTCACTTTTGCAAATATAGGTCATGTTGTATATATTTTGTCATGCAAAGCCACCAGATGAGACAAACACCATGCTAGCCAGATGCCATGTGCCAGTTTGCTGGGATGCACAGCAAAACAAACGCTCTGACTGTCCTATGAAAATGAACATTTGGAGTCCCAGCCATGACACTCGTACAATCTAATAGACACTGCCTGTGTTTTTGAAATATCTATTGCAATGAGGAAGCCACAAACTATAGCACAGCACTGCAATGTTACTGAAGCAGTATTTACATTGTACATGGCAGCAATGTCTTGTACTGAGCCATACCCCATAAGGTGGGGGTGGGCACACTTTTTGGTCCGAGGGCCACTTCTGGATATGGAAATTGTATGGCGGGCCATGAATGCTCATAAAATTGGTGTTGGGGTACAGGAGGGGGTGAAGGCTCTAGCTGGGGGTGCAGGCTATGGGGTGGAGCCAGAAATGAGGAGTTCAAGGAGGGGAATCCAAGCTGGGGAAGGGGGTTCGTGTGCAGGGGGGTGCGAGGGCTCTGGCTGGAGGTGTGGGCTCTGGGGTGGGACTGAGGATAAGGGATTTGGGGTGTTGGAGGGTGCTCCAGGCTGAGATCGAGGGGTTTGGAGGGCAGAAGGGGATCAGGGTGCAGTCTCCAGGCAGCGCTTACCTCAAGCAGCTCTCCAAAACAGTGGCATGTCCCCCTCTGGCTCCTTCGTAGAAGCATGGCCAGGCGGCTCTGTGTGCTGCCCTGTCTTGCAGTTGCCAGCCAATGGGAGCTGCGGGGGCAGCGCTTGGGGCTGGGGCAGCGTGCGGAGCTCCCTCGCTGTCCCTACATGTAGGAGCCGGAGGGGCGACATGCCGCTGTTTCCAGAAGCTGCATGGAGCGGCCACCAACCCCGCTCCCCAGCAGGAGCTCGAGGGCTGCTTTAAATTGGCTAGTGGGCCAGAAATGGCTCGCGACCCATACTTTGGCCACCCCTGCCATAAGGCATGTCAGCAACTGGACTCATTTACTTTGCAAAGATCTTTACCAAAGATCTCTACCCATGGCAATTATTGCTGGTCAAATGCTTCAGCAATACTCAAAGCTTCAACAGAATCAAATGCTCCAGAGCACAACCCAGCAGATTCTGTGAGGCATCCCTGGAATCAACATTTGACACACCTTAATATGAGACAGTAGGTTACCCCTAGCGCATCTGTCTACCTGCATTGGGAAGCACCCTCCCAACTGCTGTGTACACTTACCCATAGAGGGGCATTTACCAGTGTCAGACTTACTGAAGATTCCTCTGAGGCCAGGAGTCCCAAGGGGGATGTGGTAGGTGGGAACTTATTCATGCACTGCTGCTCTGGCTGGCCAAAGAAAGAATTCTCGATGAGGAGAGGGCGGAGACTCTGCCTCTCTCTGTGAAGCGTTGCCAGCATTTGAGGTGGTGTTTTAGTGTGCACGATTGTCCAGAGTGCCCCTCTGCAAAGGTGGCGTCACCCCATACAGCTCTGGCGGCGCAGTGTAGAGCTGTGGGTGTATCCATGCCTCAGTTTTCCCTAATGAGATTGCAACAAGTTCAATTCAGCTTTTTATGTACTGACCTGTGCCCCTTCAGGGGGTCTAATTTATTTAATCAAAGGCCAAGCAGATATGCAAGCAAATCTTCACCCCTGAAGGGCCCCCGAGTTAATCAGTCTGTCCCCACCTGTTCTCCTGCTCCATCCAGGCTCTTTACAAGTGAAGTCCTCTGGACCCAAGACCCTCTTCTGGAGACAGTCCACCTGCCTTCACCTGGGGAAAGGGTTCCTTCTCTGGACTCGGGGACCCTGCAAAGGTCAATCCACTTGCTCTTCTCTAGAGCAGCATCTAGTTCCCCAAGGACCGGAATCTCCTGCCACTGTCTAGTAAAGTCCTTTTGCTGGGACCAGGCCTGCCTAGGGGCTTTGCCACTGGTAGCCCTTCCCTTTTGGAAGTGCTCCCTCCAGGAGCACCTTTCCTAGGTCCCCTTTTTGGTGAACTCTCTCACCAGCTCCCCTGAGAAGTCCCTCTCCTCAGGAACATCCTGTTTTCCGGAACTTCCTGACTGAGCCCTCAAAATCCTATTAGGCCCACGTCTTCCTTAGATAATTAACAGCCAGCTAGACACTTAACTACTCACAGGTGGATCAGGGTTGGCTGATTCTCCTTAGCAGAGCTTGTCTCAGGTAGGCTGGGTGCCTGCCCCCCTCAAACAGCCAGTCACCGCATGACAGAAGGATTCTTTCCAAAATGGGAAAGAGATATCCCTCAATACAGGACTCGAATGAAGCACATTTTCTCTCTGTTCACGTCTACAACACCCTATTGGCTATCTTGCCTGTCCTGTGTGGTAAAAATACGCTCACGCTGTAAGAAGCCAATCAGGATTACAAATGCTTCACAAAAGGAACCCAGAGTGTGTAGGGTGGGTGGGGGGATGAAAAGTTAACTGCTGTTAATAAAAAAAGGTCACTTACAGTGGCAAAACAACAGGGAAAAGGGTCTGTTGTAACAGAGGCCCTGAACCCACTGCTAGCTCTGAGGTGTGAAGGCTGAATTCTGAGGACCTGCAGAAGAGGTTTGCAGGGTGGTTTGCAGGGTGGCCTACTTAACTAACACCTCTGGACTGCCTTCCTATCTGCACTGCAAGCAGAGCAGGCCAGTTGTGGAGGACTATCAGACATATTCCTGTACAGGAGAAAGCCTAATTCACTAAGAACACATTTAGGCAACTTAAAAAAAAGATTTTCCCACATCCTTGCTTGAACATGTTTCTGTGGGGTGGGATCCAGACATCTTTCCTCAAAACAGGTCTATTGTTGGTAAGAAAAAAGACTTCTGCACTAACTGCCCAATTGTGAAATTGTATGAACACACGGACATCTATTTGCCCTACTGAAAAGAGTCATTTACCATCCCTTTGAAGAGCTGAATGTGCAAAATTTGACTGCATTATTTTTCCTTTAACAAAGTCTTTGTGATCTGTACTCACAGACTTCAGAAAGAGGGAAAAATATTTTCACTTCATTTTTAAAGAAAAGAAAACAGGAGAAAGACCTACAGAAGAGCATTATGCAGATACGCTTGGGAAAGCCTAAAGATTATAGTAAGTAAAGTACAATAAATCATCTCCACAATATGGGTCAGACCATATTTATATGGTTTGAAAATGCACAAGTTTAAAGGACAATATATAGTAAAATATATTCCATGTGATCAAATATATTAATAAACTTGAAAATGTTCACATTATACAGCATGTGGTCTGTCCTATAGGTTGTCATGAACATGGACCTCATTCTAGAGAGTGCACGGCCCAGATCCTGCACTGAAAGCTATCTGATTTGTACCATATCATCACCCCACCTCTTGCTGCTGATGTAGGGGGAATGGTCCACAGAAAGCAGGGGTTCACCTGGAGCTTCCTTATGTTCTGGCAATCCTCTACTGCTGCACTGGCAGCTAGTTTAACTGTTCTGAGCTATCCAGGGGGTCCAGCAAACTACACAGCTTGCCTAGGATTGGTGTGCTAAATGCACACACACACGCCATGCTGCAAGCAAAGGATCTGAGCTTAGATATCCATATTTCACACAAAACAGCTACATTTAAAGAACTTTAATGTTGCAAAGTGAAACACTCAAAAAGTTAGGAAACGCCAGAATTAAGGATGCATGTGCAACCTTAATTAAGCCCACTAGGTTTCAGGATACATTCTTTAATTACATAATCACATACTACTTTTTCCTCATTCTGTGCTGTCTTAATTCAATTTATATTTTTTTTTATCCTTAGAATTCAGTGTATGGCCCCAGGCTTTATTTACCACCCACCATGTACACCTTGCTCTGAAGGCAAAACTGTTAATTCCCTCATTGGCTTTTCTATGGCTTTCATAACTGTCATTCCTGGATGCTTCCCAAACATTACGAATTTATCTTCACAACATACCATGAGGTACGATTCAACTGGAAAAAAGTTTTTTAAAATAGCCTGGCTGGGAGTGGATTCTCATAGAGAAAAATTAATTGATATCAGATTAATACTGAAAAACAGAGAGAGTGTGTGAGCTAAATCATTGAAGAAGAGAAGCATTAAAACCTGCAGACTGAGGAGACTGCAATTACTCTACAAAAACACCATCTCTTCATTCCTTGCATCCTCATCTAATATGGCTGTGTATTTTTGTGCCTTGAACATACATCTTGTGTGAAAGCCATGGCAGGAGAAATGAAAATGAACCTTTTAAAAGTCATTTTATCGCAAGCAGATTCAAAAGAAACAAGCGCAGTCAAGGATCGAAAGAGCTCCCCCGGGGAACAGCACCATCAGTGTCTATCAGTTACACACTACCAGTCCACAAAACTGTACCTCCACCACTTCACTAATCATGCATCTGTAGGGTTGCCAACTTTCTAACTGCACAAAACCGAACTCCCTTGCCCCTCTCCCTGCCCGAGGCCCTGCCCCCTGCTCACTCCATCCCCCTGCCCTCTGTCACTCACTTCCCCCCACCCTCATTCACTTGCTCATTTTCACCGGGCTGGGGCAGGGAGTTGGGATGCAGGAGAGGGTGAGGGCTCCGGCTGGAGTATGGGCTCCGGGCTGGGGCCAGAAGTGAGAGGTTCGGGGTGTGGGAGGGTTGTGGGAGGAGATACTGGTTCTGGGCTGGGGGTGAGGGCTCTGGGGTGAGGATGAGGGGTTTAGGCTGCAGGAGAGGGTTCCAAGCTGGAGCAGAGGGTTGGGGCAAGGGGGAGGGGGTGAAGGGTGCAGGCTCTGAATGGTGCTTACCTTAGGCAGCTCCCTGGAGGCACCGCTCCCACTCGCCACAGTTCCCAGCCAATGGGAGCTACAGAGCTGGCGCTCAGGGCAGGGGCAGTGCACGGAACCCCCCTGACCACGCCTCTGCTTCAGAGATGAGGGACATGTTGCTGCTTCCAGGGAACCACATGGAGCC